>NW_027116715.1:1605402-1652248 GCF_000696795.3 Halyomorpha halys | reverse complement strand
TAAAGAAGTTTCTTGAATAATTTGTTATGCGCATAACGTTCTCCATGTTTGTAGTAAAATATATGTGGCGTAGCAAGTCACATGAAAATCTGTAGCACAACAACCCATGAAGTGTCGGGAGTTCAGTGCTTTGTTAAGTACTGTTTCCAGAACAACGGTTGTGAACAAGGAGGTGATTGGTTCTAGATCACGCTAACTACTAGATTTTTCCACAATTTAGAGTCTCGCTTTGTAGAGATATGCCCTAGATGGGCTCTCGGACCCACAGGGTTGACTCATGGCTACTGGGAAGGCATGTATGTGAAAAAGAAATGAACCATTAAAATTAAAGTACTTTTATTAATCATTTATTCACGCCAATTTTAACATAGAAACTATCATATTTTTCTATTGTAACAAATAGAATTTAAGATTGAAATTTCGAAAAATGCGGTAGTTTAGTATACCTATATGGTTTGTGCCTTATACAACAAAAGATAATATCTCTTGAAAAGGATACAAAGATGCTCGAAATTTTATCTGACATGCAGTCCGGGGTCCACGGGATAAGAGAAGAGGATAGGTAAATGGCAGGTAGGTATCCGGGATGCTGTGTGGTCATTACTATGCACGACCAGTGACGACACCGCTGGAGAAGAAATTGGCACAGCTTTATTGGAGGCAGCTTAATCCGCCCTCGTCCTACTCTGAATCCAAAGCAGCCTCCAGCTCCAGCAGCTACTGTCTTATCTCTTCACGTTTTGTGCCACTCTTCTACTGCCGTTGTATCCTTTTTTTATAAATACGTAGTAGTATGTCTTGAATTTTTTTTTTTTTTTTTAAATCTCAATAAAAATAAATATAATACAAATTAATTAATTGAACTAAATATTAATGAGAGATTTTTGTTACATACTAAAGATTGTTAAATCGAATTTTAAGGGAACTCTATACATCAACATATCGTCAATTATTTTGTCTGGTACGTTGGTTTGATACTTTATTGTTTAATATCCACCCTTTTGCCATTTTTCTGCAGATGAATCTTCTTTGATTATTGTTTTATTTTTATTAATTTAATGACCATTACGCTGAAAAAATTATAATTGTACTTTCTCTAAATGATTTTATATCAAAATGTGTTTTTATAAAATTTATATATTGTTCTCTTTATTGCAATACAATTTTTGTTCCCCAATAGGTAAAGTGAAGTGGTTAAAAATAGTTATATCTGAGATATAAACCCTATAAGAAAGATATAAACTTTATTTAAAGCCTGTTTATACAGAGACAGTTTTCTGTGTTCTTAGGGATGTCGCAAAAGTATGATCACAGGCCAGTTGGAATGTTGGAAACTTTAACATTACAGTAATGGTACAATAACCATTACTGTTTTTTTTGTTTACCAATTACCTTGTCATTTCTGACATACGGGGAAAGAAGGAGATTTATCCGATAGGTAACCAACCTACTCTAATCAGTGAGTAGAGGTGTTCACTACAAAACAAAAGTGAACCCTTCCAGGCCAGACTTGAACCGGCACTACTGAAGACTTGAGGTTTCTAAGGCGACACATCTACTGACTCAGCTACAAAGGCCTAAAATAACCATAACTATTGACAAAAAATTTGAATAAAATCAATTTCAAGTTTAGAAACACTAAAAAAATATATATCACATAGGCGTTGCATACTATAAGGTTTTACAAACAATAATATATCAGAACAATGTTTCTCATTGTTGTGTTCACTGGCATCACATTATCTATCACGATATTTACTGCAATAGTACTGGTATGACAGTAATTGCATTATGAGGGTAATGATCATACAGTTTACACTATGGAAGTAACTGCGATAGTTGCTGAACTAACACGGTGTTAATGGACCCCATGCTGTTTCTTTGCCCTTAAATTTTCACCAACACTACGCGTAGACGCTTTTTTGTAACTACCTTTTTTTGGAAGATATGAGAGAAACAGGCTTTTTCACTTCTCTCCTAATGATGGTTTGAAATAGGAGGCTGTTTTGTAATATACATTTAAAGCGTTAAAATCAGAATGGTGTAGGTCCATTAATCTTCACTTTAAGGAACACATGATCGTATTAGTATTGTTTTAAATATATTTTCCAACCCTCAATTCAGTATGAGAATCAATTAAATATCATTGATTGTTTTTACATAATAGCAGAAAACATGACGGTCATCGACGCCAAGAATAATATTTTATAAATTTTAAAATTATGAAATCAAGTCATCCCCAGGACCTCAATGTCCCATATGTTGCCGATTTGGCCAAAAAGCAGATACCATTCCTTCCATGGAAAACTTCCCAACCACCCAAAACCACTTCTTTCTAACCTGGCTTCTTCTTCTTTACGGTTCTACTTCATTACCTAATAATCCTCCTAGGAGTCTGAAAAGAAGACGGCCTTGAGATCTTTTCCTCTAGAAATGTTTTTGGAGTTCTATCAATGGGTAGATTCTCCACATGTTTGTATCATGTCACTATGTCACCTGCAGCAAATTTACTTGTTTTATATATGTTATACAGTTGTAAATAACAATAAATAAATGATTAAAAAAAATTATGAACAATTAGTATTCATCGATTGATATGAGGTACAATTATAGATTATTGTGAAGCAAAATAGTCTAAATTTTATTTTTCCGTTTTTACAAACATCTGAAAATTATTTACATTATTCTTCTGGTTAATATTTTTTTTTAATTGATATGTAAAAACAGTTCAACCCTTCTAAATTGCGTTTTTGGAGCATACTGCATCAAATCCACAAATTTATGAAAAGCTACTGAAATAAATCGATAGCCGGGAATGGGTACTGAAATTATTATTATTATTTGTATATATTTTTATATACTTTTTCTTTTAAAAACAAAGTAAAATTATTTTAAAAATCTGGTGCGGTGAGCGCATCAGACAATTTTGACTATACTACTTAGAGTGAAAATTAATTCTCACTTGTTTTAGAATATATATTTTTCACCGTACCAATAATTTCCCGTATTAATTTTGAGCCATTTAGTTGAATATTTGATCAATTACAATTTTCAGAAAAGTACTAATATTATTTTTCATTGCAAAATCTAAACATTTTTCTCTTTCAAAACTAAGTATATAAGGTAGATATATAAAACATACAACAATTTACTAAAGTTTGCATTTTCTCTTAATCATTTATTGAAAGGTAAATTTTTATAGAATAAAAATTGCAAATACTACGAATGATTTTATGGAGTTGGTAATACTAATTAATTAAAGGCTCAGATTAAGGTTAAGGTTAGAGTTCATAGGTTAGGTTTTATGGGTTAAGTGAAATTAAAAAACTACCAATTTAATAACTATGGTGACGAAAACATTTATCTGACTGGCGAAACGGAAATACTCACTCTACATGCGCCGCACTCAGTCAAACTCATGTTAGTTATATATTATATTAGGGGTATTCATGATCTATGTTAAAGCGTGTTAAATGGAAAAACTCGTGTTAAATCGAAAAAAATTGCCTTCTTTTGCCGTGGTAAAACGAAATAACATTTAACATGGCTGAGAGTCTGTTACTTGGTCAGTTAAATCGAGAATGACGTCACACAATAGACCAGTTGAGATCGCCGCCATATTAGTTGTTGTGACTTTCAATACAGTTGTCAATTAACTCATCTTCATTCTCTTCTTCACAAGTTTGAAGATCAATAAGACACTCATAAGCTAAACTTTCACACAAATTCCACTTTTCACTCACTCTAGGCATGTTTTAATAAATTACTTAAATCAAAACTGAAGTAAACAATAACATGAGGGTCTGAAAGGAAGGTTATAAACATAAAGGCTTATACAACAAGTTGCTGAGAAAATCCGCTAGGGACTCTTATGCATTTAACGTTTAACATGACTTCAAATAGGGCTGCTCACAATCCTATAGTTATAACATTTAACATGGTAAAACATATAACATTTAACACAACATCATGAATACCCCTAGTATATGTTAGTTGTAAATATATATTATATATATACATGTATATACGTTTCTGGTCACTCTCCAATATCTTCTACTTTTTATGTTGCATATTAATTTGTCTACATCTTCGGTTTTCCAATGGTATACAACTACTATTCTTATTTTCGAAAATGCAACCTAATCTTTTTTATAATTAAAAATAATAATAATAGGTAATAACTCGATAAGTGGAACCATAAACCGACTTTTATTAGTGTAACCACCTTGATAATTAGTAGATTATAGGCTCTTCCTGACCTACTTTGTCATTAAGGTATTAAAGCCTGGTACTTTGTCATAAGGGCATTAAAGCCATCAAGCAGCAACTTAGAAGGAACTTCCAAGGGCAACTTGGAACTTTCTGAATTAGGATAATAATTAAGATTATTAATTTACCTATATACATTAAGAATTTTTTCAACCTCTTAATCAACATTATCAGATTTCTTTTAAGTTATTTATCAGAAATGTTAATTTTATTTGACAAATTTAAAGCAGCTTTTATTAATTTAATCAGTTCACAGAGTTAGATTGATAAGAAAAGGTGTATTATGGTGTAATGTGTACCTATAGTATTGTATTTATAGGTTTGATATAAATCTAAATTTATAAATTTAAACATCACGTTTGGGAATGTAAACATAAAGTGTATACATTCCTTGAATAATAGTTCGTATATTGCCTATTTGCTGTAACCTGACTTTTTGATACTAAATTATAAAGCTAACTAACTATAATGATATGAAAAGTTATAGAAAAAACTTTTTCTCTTTTTAAATTAAGTTATTGGTATTAATGGGTTTTTAAAGAAAAACTACGTTCATCCAAGGAATTATAATGCGAAAAATATTAGATTTTAGTAATTAAATTTATTTTTCTGCATTATAATTCTCTTATAGAATAAAAATATTGATTTTGAATCCACTGCAGTATTTGATTGATCTAACAAAAAATGACACCTTTTTTTTTTTTTTTTTTACTGACAGTTCCCTTGCTAATGCAACTAATGGAATATATACGTTTATTCATATTATAATATAATGAAATGTTTCGAATATGCACGGCAGGGGTTTTAAGTACACAATGCAAATCAACAAACCATCTGATTCAAGTTAGATTGTAATTCCATCGTTTTTCGATTATTTGATACTAATAGACAAACTTAAAGGCGAATAAGTCATGAACTAGAGCAATAGAGATATTTAATCAATTGAATGAATAATAAATTTGTATACCGTACAATAGTAGTGTCATTGAGAAGGTTTTAGTTTTTGATTGGGGATTCTGAGCAGCTTTCATAAACGGGTCAGATACGGAACATTTTTCAGAAAATGAAATAGAAAAACATTATTAATTTTAATTAAAGTTTAAAACAGTTACCTTTTTATCCGAATAAAAATTGCTTTTTTTGATAAAAATATAAAACAATTAAAATTTAACGTTCATCATTTTAGGATAAAACTTGCTCAATAATGAAATATACAAAAAATAATTTCTTAAAGAAAAAATAATGTAAGCCTCTAAGGTTAACAGTGGATATGTAAATAACAGTTGTAAAATAATTATATTTAATAGAATAACTTGCTTCAGGTTGAAATAATAATTTACTGCTTACATTGTTCAAAATAATTAAAATTATTTGTTAAAAAATATAAATGAGAAATGGGAAATACGGAGAGTAATACTGTGCTTATTCGGACCAGATCATTCGTCAACTTTGAATGTGGGATGTTGTTTATGAAACTTAAGAGGATCGAGATCATATCATTAGATCCCTTCTATTCTTCATTTTTCAAGGGCAGCTACATGAAGCATCTGAAGTTCTTACTAGAAACATTTCAGACTTTTTTTTTTTTAGCGAATCTGTTGTTTAATCACGTGCATGATGTCGCACATTACAATTTTTAAGACACAAGGGGATTTTTCAAGCAGTGCCTCCATCCACATTCATATAACAGGCACTACCAATATAGTGCGTACATCGCAGAAACAACAATTTGATTAGTATAGATGTCGATATAGTAAATTCAGAGAAATAATGGCGCCATAATAAAATTACTCTTTTGAAGAGTTAAATCTAAATAATAACATTATAAACTTGTAAAATGTACATATCTCGAAATATCGATGATATTAATTTAGTTAACATAATAGTATAATTTATATTTACTTTTCAGCGAGACATTATACAAGTTACAATTTTAAGTGGATTATCATGTAAATATGGCGTAAATGTGCTCTTTGATCTCTGTCACCATTGTTTGAAAATATAAGATAGAATGTAACGGTAGAAAAAAAAAAGTGGACATTCATAGCAGTTCTTAACGTTGGATTTTTCTTCTGTTCTGTGATATGAAGATTTTTCCTTGGTTCACTCTGAACATTACTGACACCAAAATAGGAAGCTAGGAAAATGACGAATATGTATTGTATTAAATTGTATAAATTACATAACTTTATTACTTTCAATAGATGTCAGGTTAAATGTAAATGGAGATTGGCAAATGATTATAATAATTGTTCCATCTATTTAAATTGCACACAATTGAGCTGACATTGACGAAGAGACAATTTAGGGCGTTGAAGGGCTCATTCCAATGCAGCACTCACAAAGGATTAGCTCTCTAATGTAGTACAAAGAGCTTATTTAAATGGATTACATCGTCATGAAGCCTACATTGTCTTCTAATAACGGTGACTAAGTCTCTTCTCAACGAGCTTAGTTCTCAAGCACCATCGTCTTAAAGATGTCTCTGTGAGGAGCTATTTAGTAGCTACCTAAATAGTAATTCAGTACCCGGCTAATGGTTGTAGTTATTAATTACACCAAATTACTGTAGTTAATTAATCTTTAAACTCTAAAGTTCTACGACTAGGCTCAATTACGATAACAATAGTTTAATAGTTATCTAAATAATTGATTAATTATGGGACTGTTAAAATTACTTTAAGCATAATATTTTACTTTTGTGTGAATAACTACAACAGTTAATCAGATTTCTGAGAATGAGGTTGGAAGGTTCGAAAAAATTGAATTAACAAAAAGGAAAATTTTGTTGGAAGGAATTTCAATAATAGAAATTATTCAAATCCTAGAGAAAGAGAGTAACACTATGGGAAAAGGTGAGGCGGCCAATCGCATAAGATCATTCACACACGACGATTTTCTTAAATTCAATATATATGTATACATATATATAAAATGAAATTTAAATAAATCTAATGCTTGAAGAAGTTTGTCGGGGGGTGCGGTCAGCAAAGAACAACATAAATAAACAAAACCATATTTATTTATTTTATGCCTAAAATAATAAATAAATATGGTTTTGTTTATTTATGTTGTTCTTTGCTGACCGCACCCCCCGACAAACTTCTTCAAGCATTAATCTACGGTCAACTATCTACACCTCAATCTAAATAAATCTAAAATATTTTTTATGCCTTAATATATTTTATTTTGTTTTTAATTCATTTTCCCCTTCATTTTCCTTTATCTTTCTAAGTATACCATCTGTACTAAAACAAAATATTTTAATTTCTTTAGCAAATATAGAGTACAGTTTACTTATAAAAGATATTATTTAAACTTTAAATATAGTAATAATATATACATACTAAAAATGTAATATAATTTTGCATATTTTAATATTTAATAATTTGAACAGGGCCGCACAGACTTACGCTCCGGATTGTTGTGCTTAAGTAACCTATTAAGGGTTTAAATTCCTTTATTTTATTTATTTTTTTTGATTTGATAAATTTGATCTGTTTACTCTTAAAATTTAATTGTGTTTGTGTAGTCTTCTTTATCATTAAATGTTAGGTTATTCGCCCCTTAAAGGTTTTGCGTCACTTTTTGTAACCGAAGGAAGTATTTCTTTTTGGCCCCTTTGAAGACTTAAGCGTTATTAATTTGATCCTTTTTTTTCCACCGGAGCGGAGCTAATTTTTAACCCCGGGCCCCGAGCGGTCGTTCTTATTCCTGATCACGCCCCTCACAGATCTGATGCTGCTTCCGTTCCTTTCAGTTGAGGTTCCAGGTTCGGTAGCTCACAGAATTAGGCCCTAAAAGAATTTTTTGCCCTGAGGACCGAGAGGATCCGTCAGGATCTACTCAAGGATTATCCTGAATGTGGAAACAGGATTAAGACGTTTGGCAGCTCCCCTTGAGGGCAACCAGCTCTGGTACCTACCACTAAACCAGTCCTGTCAGGAACAATCTTCCCCGCTTCGCTTGCTTCAGATTGAATACCAAATATCCAGAATATCCAGAATTATTTCTGACATGCGAAAATTAATGTTTTTTTTTTTCATAATACGCTATCCTAATCAAAATGTCAAGTTCAAGAGACACATATAAAACACCAAAAGACACATTCAGTTTGCGAGAAATGTCAATCCAGCAACATTGAACAGTGTGAACTATATTTTGATAGAGTTTGAAATCAATTAAATTACTACAGGGCCAATTTTTTGTAAATCAAATAAACAAAATCCTGGTTGAGTCATAAAATCATTATCAAACAAAACTTGAACTCAAAATCTACTAATAAAATTTAATTTTGTTATTTTTATTGAAATGCCATAACAAAGAGACACTAACCAGAATAAATTTAAATAGACAAAACTTTGCGCTATTAATTTTTCTTTCCGGTCAGCTTGTGCGATACGAATATGAAGGTTGAAAGTAGTAGTCAAGAACACGATTAGAACTTCATGGATACAAAGATTTTGAATCCTAAAGTTAATAAAAATTTCTCTTTGAGTTTTCCTTAGTCCTCGATAATGATTTTGTTGAATAGTATATGTATCAGAATATCCTCCAGTCTGTTCAAACATCATGTCCTTTGTCAGAGAGAGAGGTGGCAAAATCCCGGGGCTCGATATTATTAGAGTAAAAATCTATAATAACTAATGTTACATACCATATTATACTGTGAGTAGCCTAAATTCGAAATAGGCATGTTGCTTAAAAGTAGTAACTAATTTGATGTTACTATGATAAACCTTAATCCATGTATTAATATTATAAACAAAAGTATACCACATGAATTGTTAAGATATAGATGACCCAACAAATTATTATGACTGAGGCTCGATTTCAGCTGACGGCGGCCGTTTCTAACACTAAAAAATATCGAATAAAATAATATTTGTAGGCCTAATTGAAATCTAAATATATTTTTCAGATGGCCATGGCATATATATATATATAAATTCATACTTAATAAAATTAGCTTCCTCAGTTTTTGACATATGTTTGAATATATGAAGAGGGTATTTAGGGAGTTTAATTAAAATCGAACAATGATAGGTAAGCTTTCGATGTATTAATATTAAAAATGCCAGAATAAAGTCGATTATTGCAAAATTTGGGGTTTTTATATACTTTTTCGGCTTCTATTGCAAGAGTTTGCACATTTTTGTTTTTTACTGCATGTTTTTCGTTTTTTTAATGTACAAAAATCCGATTAATTACAAGTAATATGAATCTATATTGAACCTAGGGAAATATTTTATTTCTGGTGGGTTGGACCTGAAAATTGTTGTTTCTTGTTGTTTGAGAATTATAAATATCACAGTGTGATAATTTCATAAATAATACAAACATTTAAACAATCATTAAGTTTTTGGATTTGTAGTCAATATACTGAATCAGGTTCTACAGATGTTTGATGGTTATACATAAAGTACGTTCACTTTACAAGCGAAATATATATGCAAATATTTTTTTCTTTTCTAATCCTTTAAAAAACCAACGAGAGCTGTGTTAAAAAGAAACAGTGATTTAATTGTGCGTGACATTAACGTTTTATTTCCGTGCCTGTTGATGTAAAGCGAAAAGACATAGCTAAACTCAATTTCGTATCATAAGGCCCAAGTAAATTTTTATCTCGTACATGACATTAGCTTGGTTGGTAACACGAACACATTTAAGGCTGAATAAAATAAAGAATACGAAGTAGTGAAATGGAAAACAATAGTCCAACAAGTGTTGGATAAACTACGAGAAAGACAAAATATTAAATTACGATAAAGGTATTACGGAGCGAAATTTACTGGACCTTCTAGGGAACAGCTAAATCTCATATCTATTTCCACTCATAAATAAGCTATATATAGCTGAGGATCTCGGGATACGGACCAGGGGATATAGGCCTGAGAGGAACAAATCCCGGATGAGAAGAAGAAACACCTGTTGAGTTGCTTCATCCGATTAGGGATAGCCGGCCCGCTCTTAAATCACTTAAACAAGGGACATCAAAAGCATCTCCTTTCTCGCTTTGATACGCTCGCTTTGATACGTCTTAATAACGCCTCGGCCCAACTAATACGGATCAAGATATCTTGGAGTAGGCGGGCCACCGACGGATGGGGTAGAATCTTCGTTCCCGGATTCTAATAGTGGATTGTACCAATACAACGCAAATCGCGCAGTTGAATCAGTCACATCACACAACTTTCAACTAGCACTTACATGGAATTAATCTTTGAACATTTCAATTAATCTTTATTCCTTATTATTCAGGGTGAGAATACTTCTACTGAGTGCATATTTAGTATCTTGATAAGTAAATATGCCTATTCTTATAACAATCATGGAAAAGCAATAATTATAAAATTCATATTTTCAATTCATTGATTGTTTTTTACGATAAAAATAAGTGATGGTTACCTTTTTCGGATAAACTAACTTATTTATTTATTCATTTTATTTTTCCGTCCACTTTGTAACGTATTATTTCACTTCTTAAACTTTTTCTTACACATTTGTCGTCCCCCTCTTATATACGCTTCCTCTTTTTAACTGTTATTAAATACCCATGACACTTTGTCACCTTCCGGTACTTCGTCATCCTTGTACATATATATATATATATATATATTTTTAACATTTTCCAAAAACAGTCGTCACCCACTCACACGCTTCTTCCTCTAAATATTTTCTACTTTTTACTTCTTATTTTTTACCCACTCATAACGTTTGCTCTTAAAAACACTTAGTCATTCTTGTAATGTCTTTTATAATTCGAAATTTTGCCGTTATCGGCGCAGAATACCACTTGGCGTTTAGTTTTCAAGCTAACAGATTCGTTTTATTCTCTTTTTTTTCCCTGTCTTTATTTTACCACCCCTTATTTTCTCAATTTTCCTTACCCACGTTATTAGTTATGTTAATTATTCTGGTTACCTATAATTTCTTTCTCTCAATTTTCTTTTTCTTTCCATATTTCAATTTTTAAATTATTAATAACTACTATATTCATACTTCTTTCCATTATATAACTTCATTTTTATTTTATTTCCGTAATTATGTTATTTTACATACTTGTTCAATTACCTATGTATACATTTTATTTTACACTTCGCTCATCACTTCATTTTATTAATTCCGTTCTGAAAAATTATTAACTTTATGTCATTCTGTTTATATTTTCTTTTTTCTTTTCTATACTTATTGGTTGTTATCTTGTTTTGTTCTTAGCCCTGATGAAGGCTAGAGACTCTAGCCGAAACGTTGGCACAATTAAATAAGTTACATCAACTCATTTGTGTTTCATTTAGATCGCACCCTCAACCATCTTCTCGTACAAGTAATCCACGGTCAGCTACCTCTCATAATTATAGAGTAACTTCACTGTAATTTTTAATTTTGTATCGATTGTTTTTATATGTTTCTCTTCCAATGAAAATTCATATACTGAGATGTGAAAACCTAATATAAACTCTGTTTCTGCCTATAATTCAACAGTTTAAAAATAGATAGCAAGGAAAGGAATGGGAATTATCCTTTAGTTGATTATCAAATTATTTCATAGTTGATGTTTATACATTTTTTGTTATGTCTAACAATGAGAGATGGTTGATTATTTCAAAAGAACAAAACTTAAGGAACCTAAGGTAATGTTTTTATGGAAAATCGGTATTTAAGCCCCCCTGTTATATTTTTGATATTATATTATATCACCTCGCTGATATTATAGATCGATAGGCAATTTTTTTTACCTACCGATTTGAGTTGGTGAATTGGTTTCTTGACGTTATCTATACAGAACCATGTTATATATACGAAATTTAATCAAAAGTTATAATTATTATTTTTAGAATATAAATTAATGCTTATACTGAGCTTTAGAACGAATGGGTTATATAAATAGTGCACCTTTTCTATACGTTTTTTATCATTTAACATGTGTTACACCGTAATTATTTACCATAGTAGTTTTCTCTTATATAAATGATTGTATCTAAAATCATAGCGTAAGGTATTGTTCCGTACATAGCAACTGATAAAAAAAATACTTACAATACAATCAAGCATAATCTAACAATTTTCAAAGTGCATTACAGAATCACACACTGCCTATAAACGTGAATAAATATATAAATATATTAGAATATAATAAGACCGAAAATATACTTCTTCTATAAGTTTGGTTTTACTGAAGAAATGGAAGAACTTAAAAAAACTAATCATGACGATAGTATCAAAACTTTTATAAATACTAATCCTGCCAGATCCTCAAAAACGGTCGTACTGCCTTTGACGAATCTGGAAACCTCTTGACATAACGCTAACAATACCAGTTATTATTAGAAGCAAGGACTGAGATCATATAACATTTTTTTTCAAAAAACAACAATTTTTGCGTAAAAACCTTATTTACATTATAAGAAAAAGATCAGGGAATGTGTTTTACATAAATACTGAGCGGTATGACATTATTGAAATGTTATAGGTAATATAAGGACTCTTCAGTATCATATGGTCAGTTGCTTTAGGAGGTGCCATTTGGGTATAAGGTGGCGGGATTACGATGTTTTGGCGGGGAACGAAAGCCGAAGGCCTCATGAATAATTTACAGTCAGAAACGATCACCTCTTTATCGAGTACTTTCCATCATAACCAAAATGCTAAATATGGTAAAGAAATGGTATTTACTATACCATTAGGATAAGTAAAATTTAAAACAAACAAATTAATTAAGCACTCACTAAAAAAAAATGAATGATATATAGAGAAAAAAACTATTTCATGTTTTATGATTAAAATAATAATATAATAGTGGGATAATAAATCATAGTTATGAAGTTGTGTATTCTTAGATCTGTATTCTCTTAGAAAGTGGTCATTGAAAAAATTAAAATAACAAGTAAAATTTAAAATCTTGTAACCAGGATTAAAAATTAATGATATATAATTAATTGATGGTTAATGAACTCTTGTAATGAATCCAAATCCTTCTTTTTTTTAAAAAAAAGAATTTTAATTTTCATTTAATAGTTTTTAATTACTATCCACGTTCTAAAATGAAAGAAACCAATGTCCTTTTCTTTAAAATAAAGGTCTATGCATTTTTTTTCTCTCCTGATGAAAATATGAATGATTCTATGAAATCTGATGAAAACATTGCATTTTTGAAGCTACATCAACCTATAATAAAAAATGCAAGAGTCAATTTCATAAATTTTACTCTAAATTTTTTTTGACTGACATCTCTTAGAAGCAACCGCTGGTAATGGGATGGGGTTCAGCCAAATTAGGACCAGAAACGGGGCTTGATAGAAAGTTTTGGAAAAGTCGTAACAAATTTCTCATATAGGATTACAAATTCCAGCTTTCTGACCTCAAATTGTTTTCCAGAAGCATTATTATAATAACTCCTTATGTTCATTTTATAATAAATTGAATAGATAAGTTACCAAGTGAAATGCGAATCAGAAAGAGGTCACAATAGATTTAAAATAGTCCTTATTGAGTTTTTAGGATATTAAATTCATCAACTTTGTGATCTAAATTTTTTATATGCCTATCTCTCTTTCTGACCCCCATTTGACTGGTTTACGTCTCACTTCAGAATGAAGCAGAAAAAAAAATATTAGAATCCAAATTATATGTAATTTACTCTTTTTTAACTAACTGATGAATTATTTAATAAAATTAATAACCACATTTTTAAGAGTTCATCAAAACTTTCTAATAAGATTCTTTTTAGTTCCTAATTAACCTGGACCAGAACACCATTAGGCAAGAAACAGTTTCCTGTTGCAATCAAATTAAAGGTCAAATTTTCGATCTTTTTTGCATTGCAGACTAAACCAAAAATGAAATATGTATTAAACACAGTAAATTAATTTAAGATAGTAAATATATATGAAAGGTTGGAAGTAGTAAGTAGTAACATTACTTAATTTTAATATCACATAAAGTAAAACAAAATAATAAAAATAAAATTATATATATGATAAATATGTAATAGAAGAAGATAGAAGGTTGAGGATAAGCTAAGAAGCCCGAAACATTCTACTACGATACGGATTTAGGCATTCCATGAAGAGTTTTTCCCTTGAAATTATATAGTTAATAGAAACATTATAAGTCTTGAATTAATTGAAATTATATTTTATTATTTTAAATTCATTTATCTTGCATTTTTTTTTCGTTATGTCATGCAATATTAATTTATGGATTGCGCAGAAATGAACTAGATCTTTCCTTCTTAAAGATCAAAACAACCAACCAACGAAGAATCGAACAATATCATTGGTTGTGAATTAAAAAATTTTTACAAAATACCCTTTATTATTTGATTTAAGACATTATAAACCCTTTAATTATAAGTTGATTGGTCCATTGCAGTTGTTGATTGGACAAGCTTGATAAGAAAGCTACCCGGGTTGCATTAGAAAGCCAGAAGAAACAGCGGGAGCACTCAAGTGCGATCTGGGTCAACAAGAGCTCACTAATCGTAGGAGTGCCTTCGTTTTGTTCCCTCTTCTTCCATTAATCGCCGCATTAACGAGCGCCTGCTCTCCGTTCTCAATGAGTCGGGAGCCGCAGCAAAAAAAATCTTCCATCCTCCCCTCTTTCAGCTCCCTCATTCGTTCTCTACCCCGGTTTCCTCCGGGAGGAGATGGAATTGAGTTTGGTCCTTGGAAAGCCTCAGTTCCAAAATCTCTCGAATACTACATGTTATACAATCGCAGAATAAACAGTCATGAATACAAAGACTTAGAAGCCAAATTATATTAAAATGATGAACTAACAAATAAATAAAAGAAACCTTACCATTCGTAATGCATCTCAGATCATTTTATCAATTTTACAAAATATGAACTTTCTGAGTGAAAAAACTCCAATAGGACATATAAAACGTGAACTATATCGGAACGATATCTAATTAATTAATTAAAAACTTTGCCAAGACAAACACCTTTGTTAGGTATAATTCTAGGTATATGCGGTATGACTTTAACTAATTAACTTAAATAATTATTTTAAACTTTAAATAATTATATTCATATGTTTCTTATGATGTCCGCTCCCAACTTACACAAAGGTAGACCGTGTTTTGTGATCAGTATGAGATAGTAAACTGGTTCCTTAGTTCTAGTTTCTTTAATGGCATAAAAGTTCCTTTGTCATCAATGCCTTAAGTCAAAGTAGTTATTTTATTTTCATGATTCTATTAGAAGACTTGTTAGTATTAAAATTGGACCTGGACACCTGCTGGGTGAAAAGTCTATTTTATACAACAAATACGCCAAGATACCGATCTATACTCAATGGCTTATTATTTAAATGTATTATTTATTTTACAAGAAAAAAAAAATGGAAAATTATTGTTTTGGACTGATCATATCAAGCATAATAAAATATGAAACATTGGTGGATGGTAAGGTCGAATTCTATGGATTATCCTGGCTTTTCTTTTTTTTAAATAGTCCTATTAAATAATAACAATAATACATGATATTATGATCAAGGGCAATAAGTATTAACGTTTTTAGTATCCATTCATACCATGTATGTAGAAAAAGGGAAAATAAGAATAAAAAAAAAAAAAGTGAATGATATCAAAAACAAAATATAAATTAATAAATACTATGACGTAGATACCAAATATAAATCTCTAGATTCATATATATATTTTTTAGAATATTTGTCGTTCTTTAGAATATTCGTCTAAATATTGGATTATTACTTCAAAAATAATATATTGAGATTCAGTCCAGATAGCCCAAAAAAGTAATCATTCAATCATCAATCTGTTGATTTAAATTATTTTTTAAATAAATACATTTTAACCAGAGTATTAATTCTAAATACAGTTATATATCATTTTTATGACTAAAAATGGTCCACAGAAGTTTTAAGAGTGGGGCACGATATTATGAGACGATTTTTACGACAAAAATGTATTTGTTTAATTTTCGGTCGAAATGGTGTGTTCGAATTGAAAAAAATAATTTTTGTTTGTTTGTTGAAATTAGATCTATTTTTTATCTTAGCATCCATCACACATAAGGGGAAATAAGAGATAAAACGTACGGCAATATAAAATTAAAAAAAAAAATCATTAAAATTTGCAGGTTTTTTTTGTTATATTATCTGGTTATATTAATCAAGAATTCCCTAAACGTTTATTCGTATAATGAAATTCCAATTTTTTTTTTAAAAACCTTTGATTATTGCAAACTATCGTTTGATTACAGATTTTAATCTGACCTTAATCGGGTGTAACTCCAACAATCGAACCTTTTATGGAAAGTGAGTAGTTTGTTTTATAAAAATCGAAAATATCTTCGAAACATTGTCGTATTTCTTTCCTTACGAAATGTTTACTAACTAAATGCAATTTACATTAAATATAATAAATGTTAATACTTTAGATTTATAATTTTTTTAAAATTAATTTTAACTTTTTTTGTTTGATTTTAAATGCTCACTCTTACTGCCCAGCATAAAGAGAGCCAACACAATATTGGCCTCCTGCTTTATTATCCTTTCCTACCAAATGCTCCTGAAAACAGGGACACTCGCCTCGATTTATTGCCCTCCTTTGAGTTTTATAAAACATTTCCTCAGGAGTTCGTCTGCTGCGGGCCTCTCGGTAAACAATCAGCCCCTGGAAGTGCTTTTAATAAAGAGCGGAATCCATTTAGGGGTTTTCCATTACAATAAAAAAAAAAAAAAAGAAAAGAGAAAAGAAAAAACTCACCCCTTCATGAAGAAGCCGACTTCTCAATTAAAAGTTCTCTTAATTTTTTTGATTCGTCGTTCTCACTCCCTCCGCCCCCCTAGCAGCCGGGATTCCTTAAATTATCGAGTTATATCCTTCAGCCAAAGGAGGCTGCAACTTCTTCATCAAAGATGAACTGCGAGCAGGGGGGAGCGCAAAACTTTACTGTATCTTTCTGCCAGGGATTAGATTAATATTGATTTCACTACAATGCCGGTGTGACCTCCCTGTTCCCTCTCCCATTATTTGGAGAGAATTCCAGTATTTTGGTTTGATGAATATGTATAATAAGAATTGTAAATAAATTGTTGGCTATTGGAAGCAGTGATATATACTAGTCAGTCCATTGCTTCTATTGATGTACTAAAAAGTAATCTCCACATGTGCAAATTGCGTTTTGTTTTGCTATAATGTTCAAAACTTTTTATAACATCTTGTGTGTTATTAATTTATAGATAATTTCATCTTGAACACAACTGGAGAAAAAAATATATAAACAAAATAGTGGTAAAAAAACTTAAATCCTAAATCAGTTTTTATTAGATTTTATAACAAAACTATTTTGAAATAGTTTGCAGCGTTTTTAATTGTTTATGCAAACCCACAAGAAATAAAAACAGCTTATGAATCACAGGACTTTACATTTACATGGGGGGATGGGGAACTGTTGTAAGAATTATACAATGTTAGTTTTGTTTAGTTATTTGGTTTAGTTAGTTGTGTAGTTATTTGGTTTAAGGAATTATCTCAACCAACTAGGACAGAAATGATGGGTTAACGTACTTGCAATGGATCTAATCTAGCCAGTTTGTATAGATCGAAATTCATTCAGTCGGTCCGTCACGAAATAAATTTCAATCCACCCTTAATACGCTTGGCGACAATGGGTTTAATTATAAAATATACGTAGGTTACGGGAGCCTTTGGAAATCAAAGGTGCCGTAGTTTTATGTATATATCCATAAATTGTCAATTCAATATTCCATACATAATCTAAATGTCAAATAATATAATTAATCAAGTACATCTAAATCTACATCTTGATCTAAACCTCTTGGAGGCAATGATGCACCGTTGATTGTCGTTTTAATTAACATATTTAACAGAGGGTGTCATCCATGTCTCATAGGTGAGAGCACAGTTATACCTCCGAGGAATTCTAGAATATTCCTCTTAAAGTGATGGAGAGGCAGTTCTTATTAAACACGGCCCGGTCTCTGAAAACCATTAGCATAATTTTCCTAGATAAATAAACTAAATTTTAAACCAAACTAATAATTAATAATAAAGACGAGCTTCCCACGACGGGAGCGTGGATTAGCCCGATATCCCATCACACCTATAATTAAGACATCAGGTCCCTCAGAGAAATCCCACGTGGGTTCCGGACACTCCCTAACCGATCTGGGCCAGTCTTGGTAATTACCAACAGCTATATTATTCAACTGATATAATTATTTATTCGGTACGAAACGTGTCACGGCGAGAAACTTATAATTATTAATTTTAGGGGCAATTTCAGTTGCCATAAAGCTAACTGTGTTGTCGGTTTTGTATAGTTATACACCAACTTTATCTAAAGGGTATAATTTAAACGACTTGGTTAATATATGGAGTTATAAACCGTGAAGTTTATGAATTTATGGAAAGTTCCATAACTAAAACTAGTGAGCTTTATTTATTTTTTTTTTTTATAGTAAGACAGAACTTTCAAATCAAAACATACAACCGAAAATACCTAAGCAAATGTTGAATTCACACGTAAATATGAATTTTCAGGGTAAAAATGAAAAAAAAAAATTGGCGAAACCTCTAATCTATCACAGTTTAGAAACAAAATGGTAATGTCGAGTTTCGAAGATCAACATCTGATACATGTGATCTGATACTTAGAGCTGATTATAATTTAATAGTAAAGTTATAATTTTTAATTTTTGTTCTTTATATATCTTCTTTTGTTCATATATATTTTATCTTCTTATAATTGTAACCAAGTTTTATCTAAAAGAAAAAAATGTTTTATTTTTTATAATACGTAACATCATACGTTTTATAAAAAATAATTTTGATATTCCAGAATCTGGTATTTAAGTCTGGATATATCAAGTTTTGCAAAACTTCTCATATCATATAAGTAACAAAAAGAACAATATTTTAGCAGAATAGGTATAATGGCATCAGTTCTTTTTTCAACTGGTCCTCACTTCATGGTGAGTAAACACAGAATCTATGTTTTGGGTTGCCTATGAATATTCAGGGGAACTAGTGAAATTATAGATTGGTAATTGAGATATACAAGTAATCTCTAAAAGGAAAATATTCAGAAATAGTATGAACTATTTATTAATTTCTAACGTTTCGACCCATACAGCAGGTCTTCGTCAGGGCTGCAGTTACGGGTGGATGGAGATCAATAAAAAAAAAAAATTCGTTATGAGATCTAAGCAGTTCTGCAGTAGAACTGGAAACTGTTATCAAATAAATAAATGGGTATTTCCATGAAATAATTAAAAGTGGAATAACAATTATTCGTTAAATAACTATTTGATGACATAATCCCAATTAAATAACTACCACTTCCTATATGTATGGCTGTAAAGTGAGAACATCTTAATGGGTTTTGACGTACCAGTAGCTACACTTATACTGTCAACTATCACGCCATACTTGGTACAACAATACTGCCGCGACAGTGGGTACTGTGATGAACTAGAATACAGTTTACACTAGGGTGGTGGCTACGACAGATGCTGCAATGGTTCTCAACTATTGTATTGTATATAGTATCTACACTATTCGTCGATTTTAAGCCATTGTTTTAGAAATATATTGCTTTATTTGAACAAATATACCTTTACACGTGGGAAAAAAAAAAGAAAAGGGCTAAGTTTGTATATTTATGAACTTCATTCTGAAGACTAAATAATGAGAGTATTAATAACATTGATATCCTCTTTAAACAAAATTGGAGTTTTGCAGTTCACAACCTTGAAACATAAAATCTCAAAATTTGAGGATGGGTTCAAATTTGTTTTTTAGTAAATTATAAAGGTCCATCACTGATAATAATAAGCCGAAATTAGATTAGAGTTATGAAATTAAATAATCCCACTTTAATATAATAAATAGGCTATAAAAGAAATACGCGGTGAAAATAAGTCAGAATTAAAAATTGAGCTGGACCGCAAGTCACGGACTGAGTAGTTTAGGATGCGTTAGCCTAAGCAGGGGATGCTGAGTTCATTTTTATGAATGATTGCGTTCGCTGCTTTAAAGGAACACTGATTCATTAGAAACTAATGGGCTATGATTATGTGTTCACGGTGTGATAATGGAATTTGTGATTTCGTCATTAAGCGCTATTTTCTCTAATAAATCAAGGATATTCTAGTATCCATGATTTCATTTTTTAAACGATTATGTAATATAATAGTCATAGCTAATTACCAACTAAAAATTTAGAAATATCTAACTAATAAAAAAAATAAATAGTGATTTCCATTCTTGGATTAAGTGGATTTAATTGCCAAAGATATATAATAACTGATATTTATATATCAAAACATATATCAATCTAATTTAAAAAGAAAGTTTAATATTAAACAGCTACTTCTCCTTTATTCAAGATATGGGATAGTAGTTTTACATTCAAATTTATCAAGCAAGAGTTTTGATAAGTTATAAATCTACAAAGAAATATTCAATGGTTTTTTTTGGGTTTTTTTTTCCGTACCCCCCTGACGAAATAAGTAATTTAATACATACATACAGGTAAGTATATGTATATCTGGTATTTTGTAATTCTGTAATAATTGTATTTTTTTTTAAAGCCAAAAAAAGAAAAAGAATTCAATGCTCAAAGTATTTTTCTTCTTATATTCTGTTCCGTATTTTCAATATATTGAGAAGAAATTAAAGAGTGTAATATAGGTTTTAGTGCATAATTGATTATGTAACTATACAATATATCAATTTTATAATTGTAATTAGAATGAGATAATCAGGGCTGTGGTCAAGAAAAAAATTTTTTTAAACTATTTATTGATTGGTAATGTTTCCACCCACAATGTATGATTTCATCAGGACTGTCGTGATTTATGATGCAATGTATTGTACGATACATTGTAAAAAATATAAAGAGCTTATCACTGGGTTTTTACTCGCATAAGATAGAAATAATGGCTTATGAAAATTATTTAACCATATTCTTAATTAATAGTGAATAAAAAAAAATACCTTTCTTTGAAATAAATAGTTTTAGAAAAAAAATTGTATAACTACATTTGTATAAATTTTATGGAAATATATCCGCAAACTAATTTATTGTTTTCCTTTTTGTAAATGGAATCCGGCATCAAATTTTGTACTAGGTCTCATTAGATAAAATAGCAAGAAAAATATTTGTTAAAATTAAAAGAAGAACGATTATTAAAACAAAGCTGTGTATTTTATTTAATTTTCCGCCTTGATAGATTTTGTTGGATTAACATTAATTTAATATTTATTTTTCACAATCAAACAAGAGTGTTAACGCCTCAGATGAAATGATTCAAACTATCGATTGTAGGTCATATATCGATTCTTAAGACATTTCTTTGATTCGAACATTTATGAAAGTAATGGCTAACTCAACCGTGCTCATGCTGTTCCCGTGCCTAGAATATGATTTAAGGGAGTCGTGTTCTAGCATTGCATTTTAATAAATATGAATTCTATGACGTTAGTACCTTATTTTCGAATGATGTCCTTGATAATCTTTCAAATATCATATTAGACCCTGTTTCAACTTATATTAGTCTTGTAATTTGTATTTGGTACAAATATACTGACTTGTACAATCCTGATTTGTACTTTCAACTCCTATAGTATTACTAATAGTCGTCATATTTTCTGAAATAAAAATGATTAGTCTTCGTTCTTTTTGAGTTGATCTTTTGTTATTAAGAGTTATGGTCAGAATCAGCTGTTACCTCGATATCAGCTGACTGAGGATATCTGCTGATCGAATGTAAATAAAGAGATGTACCGAACAAAATAGAGCTAGTATGTTGCAGCAGTCCAAGCGTGTCAGATCTTATTACTTTTTTCTTTTTCATTTAAAGTTTTGCTTTCGCAAATACTTGAAATAAGAACTCAAGAATAAAACAAGTTCGTTATGAAACAAGGCCTGATGATAATAAAGATGTTCAAAATCCTGTACTATTAAGAAAAGTACTGACAAATGGAGACTACGCATGTAGGATCACCTATTTCAATGAAACTTTTTTTGGTAATTCTAGGTTGAAAAATATTATAAACGTGTCTGAGGATTCTTATTTTATGCAATCAATTACTGCCTTTGCCCTATATGTATCTAATGATTGTTAAATACTAACTGATTTGTTTGTTTTTTTATTTAGAGCTAGAACAAAAGATTATTTATCGTATTAAATGAGTTTAAGTGTGTAAAAAATTCAAAAACCAAATGTCTATCCTTGTGTAAAGTATACAAAAAAAAAAGTTTAGGAAAAATCAAATCAGATTCCATTTTAGCGTATTCGAAAATCCTTAAATACTAATTATCATACATATCAAAAATTAGATATTTTTTGGCTTGATTTCTGAAGATTTTTTTTCTGCCGATATCTTGCGTACACGAAGTAAATTTATAACTTCTAATAATATTATGCAAATAAAACGTTTCAACGACTGTTGAAAAGCTGAATTCCCACTCTTTCGACCCATGTACATATCGTCTAGATTTTATGGGATAAAAAGCAGTCCCTAATTAAGAATTCAAGTTCAAATGTCTCAAACATTTTATTTAATATAAAATAATCTGTCTATGAATGCTATCATTTTATGGATACTGACTGTACTATCATAATCTTTTGTTATTATTCTACAAAACAAAAAAAATAAATAAACATAACAACAAATCGATTGGTATGTAATAACTAAGAGCATAGCGATATGCAGTAACATAAAAAAAAAATCCCAAAATAAGTGAAATATTTTTATTGTTGATTGTTGCTTACAGGCGTAAAACCCTCTGGTCATCAACGCCTATGGCATGATAAAAGTAAAAAAAAAAAATGATAAAAATAAAAAAGGAAAAAATACAGGTCAGTCCTATCCTGTTTATTGTTGGCAAATAGTGAGTACATTCTTCAAAAATATGTCTAATGGTGAGAATGCACTGACAATATTTGCACGTTGGAGGTGGCAGTTTTCTGATCAGGTGAATGCGTGAGGAGAGTATGGCCTATTCTCAAGCGGGTTAGAGCAGCTTTCTTCCTGTGGCTGTTGGGATAGGATGTTGACCATGGTTTTACAGATCGTTTTATTTCTTTTAATTTACTAGGAGAGTTTTCATCCCACTTGGCCGGCCGTTTTTCTAATATTTGTAATTTAAGGGGTGTACTGAGTTCTGATGGGGTAAGAACGGCGGTGCCTCGGGCAGGGAGCGTGAGTGCCTCTCTGGCAGCTTTGTCTGCGACCTCGTTACCAACAATGCCAATATGGCTTGGAGCCCATATGAAAATAATTGATTTACCTCATTATAATTTTAGAAGAAAAGATTGAATTCTTATGATGAGTGGATGTTTGGGGTACATGTTTCTCAAACTTTTTAGAGAGCTCAACGAATCTGAGATTATTACAATAGTCTTCTGAATTATTGAAAAGTAAAAATGAAGGCTGATGCTATCGCATGTAATTTAAACTTGTGGGTTGAATCGTGAGTGACGAAAGATGAGTCCACCATCAGTGTATATTAAAAAATAATCCGGAATATTTTCAAGAAGACGTGACAACCGTTCTTTATTCTTGACAGATGTGGTCTTATTTTTGTGCATAAATGACAGATGTAGCATTGTTACAAGTTGTTTTAGAGTCCAAGGTAGGTTCTGAATTTCAGTCTCCACTATCGGAATCGTGTTAAGTGTAGAGATAGCCAGAGTGATTCTTTCTGCCAGAGGGAGTGTTGGGTTTCGTTTCTGCCGAGAAGCTATGGAGAATTTAGATCGAAAAATATATTTGTAAGTTGGATGATTTGTGATGATTGAAATTTTTTTTTCTTGGCTCCTAGTGTAACCTAGTATCACTAAAAAGTTTCATTGAAATAAAAGATCCCACGAGTGTAACCTCCCCTTGTTAATTACGAAGTACTGTTAATATACCAACGGTTAGGTATACAAGTAAGTGATGTAGCCATCGTCTCCATCACCCCCAACGTCCAGCATAATTTTTTCTCTTTTCTTTCCAATTAGGAATACTTACTTAATAGCGAGTATTTAAGTCCCAAGAGGATCTCGCGAGTTGATCCGCGACTAATATAACAGAATCAATAAATCATCTGCCAGAGCCGGACCTGAGAATTCGATTCCTGATTTGATAGCAATAATTGAAAATATCTTACCTCTGCAAGCCTTACGGTGGGAGATGGGCTTAGTGGGGTCCCTGTAGTATCCCTCCTTGCAGTAGTGGCAGTGGCGGCCGGCCGTGTAGTGGCGGCACTTCAAGCACACTCCGCCCGACACTCGCCCGCTCAGTTTGTACAGTTCCATGTTGAACCTGCACCGTCTTGCGTGCCCGTTACAGTTGCAAGCTGAAAGAGAAAAAAAATAATAATATTTCTTTATAAATTTAAAAAAAAAAATACAAGGAATAGACGGACAACCACCAATAGAATTAAATAGTTTATCTATATCGTTTCTTAAGTACATAAAAAATAATTACCAAATCATTCTATTAATCCTTAACAAACTATTATTACTTAATCAATAATCCCAAATTAGGATTTGAGAGTCTCAATATTGAGCAAATAGATAGGCCTTCAAGAAATTGTTTTTTTTTTTTTCAGGTATACAAATAGTATAGTTATTTTTTCTAAATTACTAAGTTCCATAGCTTAAACGATAATATAATACCATAAAGAAAACTGTCGAGTCACTTATAAATGATAAGTCTTGATAACTTACTTATTAATCGAGTTATTTTAAGTCAACGGATAACAATTTCACTACTAATATGTTTAGTAGTTTGTCTTCTTCAGTATTTCAGCCAATGAGTATTTTCAAAATCATTTTTGATCCGACATTTAAAATGAATTTTGAACCATTCACCATATTTCCTATACCATATGTAAAAATTAAAAAAAAAAAAAAATGTAGGCCTATAAATATGCACTTCTTGAACTGCAGGTGAAATTTAATACCCATTTATTTCGATGATATTATTTTTTTTTAATCCGTTTATTTAAAAGGATAACTAAATATCACTTCAAATAGTTTTAAAATATTCACTAATTCTGTTTATTGAAAATTCAGATAATATTTTTAAATCATTCATTATTTTTATTGCTGCGAACCGGAAATTTGAGTTTTTCTGTTGCTGCAAACGCACGGTTTGAAGTGATATTTAACTACTATCCATCGATAACTATAGGATCTCAGATCTATAAATTATAAACTACTCTTCTTCTGATTTCTCAGTTTTATATCTTATATGTTCAAATTTGTTAATCACTTTTAAATAAAAAAAAGTAATCTATTGAAATAAGATCCAATAGATCCAAGACAGATGGATGATTTTAATTTTATATTAAGTATAGAAAATTATTGTATGTTTATAATATTTATTTATAATCAGTAAAATCTATGTAAAACATTGGTTGATCTTTCTGTTAATAATCCGTAATTTCTTTTTCTTTTATTATTATTAGAAGATATCATAAGATTTATGAATTGTCAGAGGATTTATTCTCATTGCCATTTTATTATTTTTTTTACATTTAATGTTACTAATTTTTATTTAAATCCTTTAAATATGTATACAACCATTGATTTCCCGTTCTTGTTAATTATCCTTAGTTAATTTCTGTTTATTTGTTTTTCATTTTATTTTATTAGAATTTGTTACTACATGATTTATGATATGATAGATGGTTTTATTTTATTTGTTTCCTTTTCATTTATTTTTTTTTTTACATTTAATACAAAACAGTATTATATATCAATAATTTAAATTTTAATTTTGTACTTATGTGTTTTGTTTTTTCGTTTAATTAGTTAATATTCTCACATTTTGTTTTCAATTTATAATTATTAGAGATATTTCATTATTTTTATTTTTTAAATTATTTGTTTTATTGTACTCAAAAGCCCGTTATGAAATATTAGAGATATTTCATTATTTTTATTTTTTAAATTATTATTTTTATTGTATTCAAAAGCACATTTTGGATGCGTATTATATTATTCTAATATGTATTCTTTATTTATCCTGGACTAGTCCCAGGATAAATAAAGAATATCATTGTGATATTGCCGTGTGAGTAAGAAATAAAAAAAAAAAAGTTCTGGAACATTTAAAAAAATTCCAAACACTTTATTTTTATTCCAATGCTCTACAAGAATATAAATTACCTGAGGTCGACCTCAGTTTCAGTTCTTAGTACCTTAGCAAAGAAATTATAAAAAAGAAATTGGAACTTTCGTGCTTTAAAGTTTGTAAGCAGCGACTTTACCAACATTAAAATCTTATAATCCATGAGAAAAAAAATAGAAGGGACGAGATCGAGTTTTTCTACTTAATGGGATAACGGCAATCTTAAATTATTAATCGCATTAACTCTCCATCGTTTTCAAATATTAATCTAATTTATTTGTTCCAGAAAAGTTACCACAGACTTTTTTTTTTCCTTCTTTAAGAAAATATAAAACTTTGATGAGATTCTTTAGAATCAAGTTAGAACTTTGAAAAGATTTCAAGAGGAAAAAAAAAAGGCGAAGTAACCCCCTTACCTCGGCTGATAAAGTTGCTACATAACGCCTCATTAAGCTGGTTTTATTTGGCGGAAAACACATTACCTCCCGCCCTTCTGTTTAAATGGCCCAGATTTAGGGCCCCTCTACCCACAGGGCTCTAGCCTCCATGAATTTAATTCCCGATTTGAATTCGTTGACTGGGGCACGGATAAGACAGACTGGAATCTATTAACCGAGTCTGCCCACCTCTTAAAAATCCTATAACTAATTCAGAGGAAACTACTTAAAAATTAACTAACTAAATTAGTCTGAAATAGAATTAATATGTAAATTAAATATCTAATTTCAATTTTTATCATTCATTTAAAAAATTTAATATAGATTGATAAGTCCTTAGATAGGGAAATAAATAAGATAATACACATGATAACATTTTTTTTTTTTTTTACATTAAAATATTACTATATGAGTAGTTGAGAGCATAAGAATCATCCTTTTCTCATTGCATTAGCGTCAAATAACCTATTTTAAATAGTGAATATTATTATAACTGACTAATTTTAACAGGAAAAAAAATCATCCTTTAATTCGGTATCCATCCTAAAGTTTCTGTTCCTGATGTCTCAGATTATTAAATATTGAAAATGATTCTAGTAGAACATCCAGGCTTCTCTGACGTATTTTTAGGCGGGGGACTACATCAACATTGCACTGTTAGACAATTGAAAGTTCTCCTGTAAAGCAGAAAATGTTGAAACTACTCACTTTTATGATCGTGAGAAAGAGCGATTTTTCAAAAAATGAAGTTACAGCGCAATTGCTGTTCGATCGTTTTAATTTTATTTGTAATAAAAACAATTGGATAAATTAAAAATCTGTTTCTAATAGGATCCTGTTCTGAGCAGTATTCTAATTAAATAACCAAGAAACTAGCTTCGACTTCTTATAGTCTACGGTTTCTTTTTGGGTATTACAAATTTTAACTGGTAGAGAAATTGAGTTTTATTATTATTGATTTCCCAATAGCAAAGTTCCCTCATAAACATAAATTACTCCTGTGTTAGCTTCCTCTTGATTCCCAAGCAGACGTGGATGATCCTAACGACCGATGGAATCCCCCTTCTTCGACCCTTGTTCGGACTGGAAGATGCTCGTTAGCGTAGAGGCTGGCCCAGGGCGGTACATGCAAAGCTAGCCCTAATCAACCGCACTCCGGCTCCTACTTATCTTCAATTACTCTCCCTCTTCTTTTTAGCTTCAATTCCTCTTAGGTCCCTCAGCCTTCCAACCTCTGATCTACTTTTAATCTCCGAAATGACAAAAAATGTTTAGTGAGCTGATTGGGTGCTCATGGCGATAGATGAACCAGCCTTGATGGTCCCTTTATCACCTGATGATAGCGGGTTAACAATTTGAGCTCATCAAACATTAACTACATTCGGTTTCTTAATGTTTTAAATAAATCTAACACATTTATTTCAGATTAGAAATTAAGAAAAATATGGTTTATAGATCTTATATAAGATGGTTTTGAAATATATTCTTGGTTCATGATTTTAACTCCAATAATAAGCCAATTTTATTTTAATTTTTTTGATCAAACACATTAACTCCAATAACGGAATTTCACTTCATAAAAACACAAACTCACAGGCACACATAAGCTATATCGACCTAGGAAGCCGGAGCTAGAGTTCCCGAGTGTAAGTACCGGAGGGTATCCAAAAAAAAAAAAAAATCCTGACGCTCACATACCGTATAGGTAGGTCTATGTGCTAACCTCAAAGTGGCCGCCTGTGGTTGGCAAAAATAACCGAAGGAGTATCAGTATTATTCCTCCTCCATCAGCATCAGCACAAATAAACTAAAATTGTATGTATTTTTTTATTCCAGAATATATAATTAAAGATGATTTATTTCCTCAATTGGGGTGCAGTCCAATAAATCATTATAAATAATTCTAAGCCAACATAAAGAACTACAGTATTTATAAGATTATTTTTAAATGAATGAATATTGACTTCAGAATAAGTTGGAACAATTACACTTTTTTCACGAGCATGATCGTGAAAATTGTAATTGTTAACTCATTCCAATGTAGCAAGTCCGGAGAGACACAAAAAAACAAAGTAACGAGTCTAAATTAATTCAAAAGATTCGATGAATTGTAATTTTAAAGCTTCGTTCGACAGGAATATATACAACCGTGATAGATAACCAATGGTTACAGTAGACAATAGCAAACAATAGAAAAGATGATTGTAGCGTACCCACGCAAGACGCAATTGATGGTATGCCTATGATAACCACTAGAGGGCGGAGGTGGTTCCAACATGATCCAATGGAAAGTAGCAATTCGGTAGGAGTTCGTTAACAGTGATTGGATCGACTTTCTAGGCAAAGATGGTAACAAACTTTCAGTTGTTAGCTGCCTTCCAAATAGGCAGGTACATACCTCATCTCGGACAGTATCAAGTAATTCATGGCTTTCACTAGACCCAGTCCGAGCTTCCGATGTCACAACCGAAAGTAGTAAGTAGTAAACAAGGTCACGATAAAGTATCGACGGAATCTTATTGAATCATACTATCTTAAGTTGAATAAATGTAAAAAAAATAAAAAAAATAAATTTCAGTTAAATCAAGAGAAAATAGAAATTAAACGCAAGAAATTTTACTTTTCTGTTACAATATTATTCAGTTCAATCAAACTGTTCTGAATCCTAAGAAAAAATAATAACTAAAATGATATTTTTGTACTTAATGTATTAACTTAATAATTAATAAACTAAGCGTGCCCATTTGCGTTAGGAGAAGAACGTATTATGGTTAAAGAATTATTATTGATGTAAATTAAAATACATATATATATCTTTTCACTAGCAAAGATGGTTCGACCAAGAAATTAACTCTCAAACAAGCAAAATATAAGCGCGTGTAACATTATTGTTCTTTAACTATCATTTCAAGTCCTACAGAAAAGATAAAACCCTCAATTGAATTTTACTATCAAGGAAATTACAACGGAAACACTGAACCCTGAAAATGTGTAATCGAAGGAGGAAATATTTTGTATAAAATAGAATCCTTTAATAAGCTATTAGTTGATGTTATCATAAGGTATTATGCACACTGAAATAGCTTGGGGGAGCTTAAATGTCGAATTTTCAAAAATTCATTTTAAGGGACTTTTGTTTATATGAAATAATTAACCATCTCTCATAGTTATTTGTAATAAAAAATAGATATGATATGAACTATTTAGAATAGACTGACTGGTAAATCAGTAACTGCCTAGAGTTTTCGATTTCATTTTATAATATTACTATGCACACACATTTGATATCTTCTGTTGTATTGTAAGTAGGAACAAACTTAGTATTCGTAATTCGTATCGCACGAAGAAACCCATAAAAATATTTTTATATAATTTAATTTATTGTTTGAGTCTGGTTTGTTTATCAATTATAATAAAAAATATCCATATGACTTATTTTTAATCAATAAATGGAAATATTATATAAAGTTTTAAATGTTAGCTACTATATAAGAAGCGATTACACAGTTATTTTTATTTATCCATTATAATCCAGATAGAGGATGGAACGAGCTGACAAGACCTCCTCAGGTTTCAGAGATGGCCCGAGGTGCTGCTGGAGAAGACAGGCCAGGGCTGGAAATCCATAAGCTCCAACCTGAAGCCCTTTTGGATCCTTAAGCCCCCCTGATCGAAAACACACTTAGCCGACCGCTTCCGACTCAGTAACTCATTTATATGATAATCCTTGTTTCCTTTCCCTTATTCTTTATTAGCTTTTCCTTTCCTTTTGTATCCCCGCCTCGCCTTTGCTGACTTTAAAAGCGTGAATATTTACTTTGATTTAAATATTAATTGGCTTCGGTTCGATACTGATCCGTTATTGCGGCGGGGAATTTTAAAACGGAGATTTTTTTTCATTAAAACCGTGACGGCACATTCAGAATGCCGAATGAGTTAACAGACGGCGTAAGAAATTACTTCAGTTTAATTTTCTTTCTAAATTACTTGCGAAGATAACAGCACATCAAATCAGTAATATGTAGTTACATATTAGATACAGTATTTGAAAAAAATACATATAAACATCTTCGTTTGTTACCAAAAGCTGATTTGTTCTTATGGAGTTAAGCAATAGAATTTTTCTTTTACGTTTCCTCTACTTATTTATCTGTTGAAGAATAATTACTTATTGGAGCTGAATATATTTGAAAAAAAAAAGTCTATTAGTCATATTGAAAGATAGTTGAAGGAAAATGGTTCAGTGTGCGGTCAAAAGATCTCAGATAGTAATAAAACTATACCTACGTTTCGTCCAACTTTACAGGACTTCATCAGAACTAAATAAGATAAAAACAACTAGAATAATGTAACAAAGTAAGATAATAGATAACATAAAATGAAAGAAAACTAAGGTATGGATAAAAATAATTTAAAATATATATAAATATAAACAAAGTAAATTAAACAAAATCAAAATCAAATGTACAGTGAAAAGTATTAAAAAACAAAAATTACAGAAAGGTATTAGACAATTAGCCCTTTCACAGTGAGGTAAAATAAGGATTCCGGTTCAAAAAACGTGTAGTTTTGCATGTTCGAAAATACTTCGGTATATAATTAAAAATATTTAAAAAAAAAATTTTTTGTACGTACCTGGTTAGTAACCAGTGATTATTTTATGATCGATTTTAAAAGACGGGATACATAAGCCGACGTCGTACTCCGGACAGTAGTATCGTGTTTTCTACCTCACTATTTTTTCCACTCATTTGTTTCGAAGAGCACACTTAACAAAGGCTATTCGGTTTGGTCTAATTGGCAGTTGGCTGAATATTATTAGTAGAGGATGGTCTTCGCCTTTGCTCGTACAAAAGCCGGGAAGAAAAAAATGGAGTTATTTCACCCTAATTTTTGATTACTTTAATGTAAACTATATATAATTACTAGTCAAAGTTGATGAGTCTACCAAGTATTGGTAGGGGGAATAAAAAATGACGGCTGTTTCAAAACCTTAAAAAACATTAAATTTTCATACGGAACTCTCGAGAACTATTAAACATAAATAGCTCTATTAGAGATTACAGTTTAGCAAATTTACTCTACTTTAAATGATGTTCTCTTAGATTTTATATTGTTATTGGTAGTTTTAAAGATATAGAGCTCCGAATGAAAAATTAATTATTTTTAACGTTTTGAAAAAGTCGCCATTTTTGTATTCCCCCTACGTATACTTGGCAGACTCATCAAATTTGACTAGAAATTATACATAGTTTTTATTAAAGTAATCGAATATTGAAGTGAAATAACTGACTTTCTTCTCCTCTTGGGCTCTTGTACTATCGGGGTGGTTCTTTTTCTATCAGTTTAAGTCGAAACAGTAAATGGGTTATGGTTCTGCCTTCCTTTTTATGCAGTCTACTCCTATATGCATTCCATATGGCTTGGTCTATATCGAGGCTTTGGTAAGAAGGTGTATAAAAATTTCATAATAATATTTTTTGCCTCTACTTCTTGTTCTGGAGTAATATCTTAAATTCTGCTCGGTTTTATCTACTCCTCCCATTGTAAAATTGTAATCGGATACAATCTATTACAACTATTTTCGCCTCTGTTTTTCTGTGCCGTTGGCATATCCTCGTTGTGAATTGTAAATAATGTTACAACACCCTTCTTATGTTTCCACTTATGAATGCAGATCTTTCCGTCCTGAAATCCCATTTCGTCGCAGTTTTTACAGCTGCTGGAATGCGTTTTCTATTTTGCTGCTCTGCCGCGACCGTCACGGAATAAACTGGGTTATTAATGTAAACGGAAATAATAACAAATAAAAGTGTATCAATAAGCATATACACGTAGCACAGGAATTGTTTTGAAAATGATGTCGCTGTTCACATTAAGAATATAATACATGATATTTTGAAGTAAAATGAAATGTGAACTTCTTAATGTATAAACAAAATATTATTTAATTCAACATTTTTGGGTAAATAGTGAATATTTATTTTTTAAACAAACATTCATAATTATTTGGAAACAAAAATGTTTCATTTTCCCCTCTTTTTTCACATTTACTGTTTTCGAAAATTCTTTAATTACTTTCAGAACTATAATCACTGTCTGCAAACGGCTGTAAATTATCTATTGCATTTTTGGAACACAATTACCCGGTCCACCCCAATGGATTATAAATATTTCGAATGACTTCAATCATTATGTAACCACATCCCTTCCTCCATTATTGTATTCTTTTTTTTTTTTTTTTGTTTTCTGGTTCATGTTGAAACTAAGCCAACCAATAAATAAACAGTTAGACAATTAATATGTGCGTCAAGTAGAGACTAATTGAAGAGAAGAGAAATATTAAGGACTAAGTAATTTTCAATGTTGTGTTGAGCTGTCGGAGATAACGTATGGGGCCGGACTAACGAGCCAGCGACCTACAGCTGACCGGTCCAACACATTCACGATTTATCAGCCTGTCCTAATATTGATGTCTCCTCACAAATTAATTAACAGGAATTCATCAGTTTAAAAGGAGTTAATTAAGTTACGGTCTATTGTAGCGCTGTTTAGCTTTTGTTTTAACAAAATGTATTTGTTTTGTCGTGTAAAAAGTATATGTATTTATCAATTTCAGTACATTGTCATTTAATTTAAATAAAATTATAATCTAATTATGCAAATTTGGTAATACATACTTATATTTATTGGTAAGTTGTATAATTTCTGAATTGAAAAGTTACATTTTAGTAATTAAATTAGCTTCAATATTTATGATTTAAAAGTAGGCTAAATTATATAAAAAACAAAAAAAAAAAATAACGTAAGCGTTATTCAAAATAGTTGAGCAATGAGGATTTTAATTTTATAAAAAGGATACAATCTTCGGTAACAAAAATGAATCAGAAAATTTACAAATATGAATCTATATATGTATTTTCAACTTCCCATACCTATGTATTAAATACTGAAAGAGGAAGAACTGTCATAAAAATGCAAAATCCAAATTGTCTACAAAAACACATATTCCAAGGATACTAAATATACTAGAAACACTAGTTTTGTCACAGTCTGGCTCAAAAACAAAACGTTTTACGGAACTGAAATTACATTTTTTCCGGTAAGAATTCGCCTGGGGCAATAAAAAGATTTTTTTAAATTTAAATCGACAAGTCCTACTTCAGATAATCGATTTTGCATTTTTTTAGAATTTGTCAAAAACAAGCTCTGAAGATTTTGATTAATCTCGTAAAAGAATCCTAAATAATTAAAGAATTATTAATTAATCCTAAATATAATTAACTGAAGGAGTAAATAAATGTTTTTGTGTTTTCATTGCTGGTGTGACAATATTCATAACATTTTAACAGTTGTCAGAGAACCAAAGAAATACAAATAATAGTTAAAATAATAAAGAAGTGGCCGTTTTAAGACAAGCACACATTAATTTTAAGTTTTTAAAAAAAATATTTAATGCAATTTACAACTGTACAAATAAGAAATGCAATAAGTAAATCTGTGGAATGGAATTTACACTTGAGAATCTTGGGAAGGAACTACCCGTTAGTAGTACTTCAAGCATTAATTTAAATTAGAAGGTACTGTGGCCATCTTCTTTTCAGACGCCTCGGAGGATTATCAGAGATTGTTAAGGATGGCAGATTAAGAACTAATGGGTTAGGGTGGGTAAGGAGTTTGGAAGGAAAAGACGCATATCTGTTTTGGGTCAAATCTGCAACGAATGGGATGTTAAGGTCTTTATGAATGAGTTTATTTGTAATAAGGAGCATCAAGGATTTTGGATTGTAAGAATTGGATGCGGGAGGAATTTGATGGTTTGGTAGAGTCCCAGAGCTCAATTCCTTATGTCCAAATAGGTCTGATTATCATAGTGTATAATATTTTTTTTATTTTAAGTTACAATTGTAGTTGTATCAGGCGGGTAGATTTTTTTTTTAGATTGATTAAGTACTATTTTTTGTATTCAGAGATGTGACCGCTTGATAAGTAACAGTTTTTAAAACATTTGAAAGCTTAAAATAAGAAAATGATGAGCTGAATTCAATATCTGTTGGATATCCATATGCATACATTAAAAAAAATAATAATGCATTCATAGTTCGAGAAGCTAGACGGTTGGCCCCTAATTATGAAATAGAGAAAAAGGTTTTCTAGATAAATTTTTTTTTGACAAATCATTATTTATTACTTAAAAGACGCATATTATATTATTCACAAACAGATAAAAACTTTAAATTCTAAAATATATGCGTAAAATGAAAAAGAGTATCTGATGTTTCAGGTAGCGCTGTTTCTTCCGTCGCAAAAGTATTTCTGTTTGATGTTTGTTGTTTTCCGGAAGTTGATGTTTGTAGACCAACTCGTTCATGATTAATGGGGGTCAACTGCGTGGCGGCAAAAAAGAACAGTTTGTGTTTTTTCCTTGTCGTAGCAAAATAGTCCGGTCTCCTCTAAATATACAGATTAGCTACCTTTACTGAAATAGCTTTGAAAGATAGGTTGAAAATGTAATAATCACGAATTTAATTTGGTATATTAGGATGCTACCAATGGGATAGTTTCTCTAAACGCCTGTAACAACTCCACTATAAACTAAAATCAAGTTTACTGGGTGTATGTGTATAAATGTACAGTTGTAAATTTCAATAAAGCCATAACAAAAAAAAAATGGTATATATATATAACAATAATAGTTACTAGGATGTTACTATGGCTCAGTTTTAAAAACGTATGTCGTAATATTACAAAATATAAATAAAAAACTTCTAACCAAGTGCCACTAAATGCTTATAATAATAATTGATTCTAATTAGCTATATTCCAAATTTAAACAAAAATTATTTGTGTATTTCGATATAAGCTCCTATTGTCTGACTAGGTCAGAAAGTTCATTCCTCTTTTAAGAACTTTTCACTTTCTGTTGATATATACGACTGTATTTTAAAGAAGCGTATTATGATCAATTTTGGTTTCGTTTATAATATGTGTATTTTAGTTATAGGTGCACAATTTTTTAAAAGTAAAAACAACAAAAAATGTTGCATGAAAAACATTTTGGAACTACTGTAGCTGTATGATCGTTGAATGATTTGTTATATGATGCAGGCCATGATTTGCATCATTTCCTGGATCTTCCGAACTGAATTTTGGAAAATCGTAAAAAAGTCATAGATTCGTTAAATTGGGACTTCAGAGGTTAAAATAATTTAATCCGTTACAGTTTGAATCGTACAGTGTTCTAAAAAATAACTAAAAACTGCCTCAATGGATAAGTAAATTCATAGAGCAACATTTTCATTTATAAATAAAAAAATATATAATAAGGTATTCTTTTTTAACTAAATGGGTTTAAAAAAAAATACATACTACATAATCGGTAGGTTTATAGGTAAATAAATTACATTTTTTAATAGAAATCGTAGACTCGATAAGATATATAAATAGAATTGTTAGTAATAATGCAATTTCCTCAAAATGTTATATCTATTTTATTTTTGAGTTTCTATTTATCCTAAAAACCTCAAATTTGAATTTCGAACATTACTTCATCCTCAATTTCGTCGTACGACATTCATTGCACCTAAGCAATTAGCTATACCTCTGGAGTAGGATCTGATGAACTGAGTGAGAAGTGTTGTCCCCAGCTAAGTTCTACAGGGGAAGGAGACATTAAGGGATCGACATTAGGTACTTCACTAGTAGCAAAGTGCAGGTACAGCATCCACATTAGCAACTCCGGCACCCCTCCTCAGATTAGGCATTAGCAACTCTATCTTAGAGGGGAATGTCGGGGTTCCTTATTCGGTAATTAGCAGCAGGCGACAGGAAGATACTCGGCGAACTTACCACGATAATATTAATAAATTCTGAAATTATTACAAATGGTTGAAGAAGTAATTTTTACTTTCACATATGGAATATACAGTAAGGTAATACGTAAGTACGATTACGATCTGACAAAATCTAGAATTCGAGTTTTTGATAGAAACACACGTTTTGAGGGGCCTAGAGACAAATTATAAAGTCACGCTAAATTGTCATTGTTTGTAAACAGCCTCGCTTATAAAAAGTTAAAAACTTAGGGCGGTTATACACTTGAGATATAAATTAAATTTTTTTCGATAAAATCCAGAGACCAGAAGTACAACTATATGGATTTGATTTTTCATTTTTTACCAAGAAAACCCCTCAAACGATTTTGAATAAACTCTACATGTTAATGAACAATAAAATGACTCATTTGTTGAGGATGCAAAAAAATACGGATACCAGTTTAAGTAAATTATTTTAAATAAACATTAAATTTCTAATGTTAGAGAATATTAGTTTTTTTAACTGTTAATGAAGATCATGGGTCATAAAATATGGGATATTATATAAATATGATGACAAAATTAGTGCCACATCGTTTGAACATTCAGACAGTTGGACTTTGTCAATTCTCAAACACTGTTTGTATAGCTCAATTTATAAAATGTAAACTACTTGTCAATATACATGTCTATTTATATGTCAGTCTATATTGATGCTTCAAGGGAACCGATTTTTATTTTAGTCCGAAAATATGTTTGGTCCTACAGACCAAGGCCGTAGATTCTGATAGGACATAGTAAATATGTCATTCTTATATGCACCTAGAGGTTTTGAGAAATACCAAAAGGATTCAATTTGGTTAATTATTAAACTATTGTAAGCCCAAAATAATTAATATACCGTATTTTTAATTCAGCAAGAATAATAGATATTTAAAAAAAAAGTTATGTAGTAGGTATTATTGCTGCCGCGACCTTTAAATATTATTCCGGACAGCGAATTGAAAATAAAATAAATACTTAACACCAAAAAATCGGTTTTTAAATTTAGTATACTAGTTTTTATGCAGAGATTTAAATAGACGTGGGAAGCATGAAATCGGTTTCCAGGATAACGAATTTATCTAAATATTGGATTACAGGAAAATGTCAAGGAAAACTGTAGGCAACCAGAAAAAATCAAATGATTAAATATATTAAGTTTCCGCCTGACACTGAAAACGGATAAGCATAAATAATGTAATTAGAATTTATAAACATTCAATGATAACATTTGAAAATATTTTTTTTTATGAAACAGATAATAATGCTTTATAAATATTATAAAAGAAAATGATAAAACTGTGTATGCTCATACCAAAATCATAAAATATGTAAGATGAATAAAAATGAAATAAAATAAGTAAAAGTAAAATTTCGAACTAAATTAAATCTGAATTCAAATTAAAAATTAAATTTTCGAACGAAAATATAATATTAAAATAAAAACATTAATCATATACACGATAATTACATATTAATACATACAGAGCGGAGTAGTTTAGTGTCTAAGACGTTCTTGAACTAACTTAAATCAGGCTGTGGAAGATAAATATTTATCATATAATTGTTGTAATCGTGAGTCAAGTCTGTGGTTTTGGGAATTCTCCTGGGGCACATCAAGCCTCAATAAAATGGGTACCTTTAATGGGGGGAAACCTAGCAGTTGAGCATAATCTTGTGTACCCGTCGTTTAAAAAACCTTCCTTCAAAGTTAAACCCTACATGGTTAAAGCAGTTTAGATAATAATTATTATTTAATAATAAAACATATTTTTAAGGTAATTTCTGCACCTTTCATTGTCTTATAAAATACATCTCTACGACAATTCTGTCTGATCTAAGAACATTTTGGCAAATTAAAATGTTTGGAGAAATATAAAAACTGAGGAATAACCTTACTAAAGCAACTCGATATATTTAACACTTTCGGATAAACTATCCTACTTTCTGCTGTTATTAATACGTGAAACCCCAAAGGAATCGGGTAACGAGTAAGAAGATATAAATAATCAAAATTGAACTCTATTAACTTATAAAAGCAATACTAGAAATTAAAGATTCTTTCGAAAGTAATTTCAATATTTCACAAATAAATATCGTGTAAAAATACTATGACTGTTTTCATTTATAGTTTCAATGTGGTGTGAAGATAAATTAAAACTTTTGAAGTGCTTAGTAGATGACAAGATTCTTAATTATTATTTTTTTTCTGTTTTATGACCAGGTGTACACAAAATTTCAACTACAAGACGACACAATTAAAGCTAAATTAGTTTCTGCGGTGACAGATCTTGGCGTCCGGAAAACGCGTGCAACAATGCCTTGCCTTTGTAGCGGTGCCAACTCTCGGGTCCTAATAGATGCCTCAGTTAGCTGTAGTTTCAACGATGACTAATGGTAATTTAGTTTGAGAATAGATTAGAGCAATGGAGCAATATTTGCCAAAGGACCAAACTGTTAGCACGTTTAAGTGTGGAAGAGTCGGGTTGCGAAATTGTAAATAATATATTGAGTTCAGAATAGAAGAATAATAAAAACTCAATTAATATGCTGAAAAAAATAACATTCGATATCACTCCTTGGTCTAATGATATATAAAAAGACAACTGATCTGGGCATTCTCGGTTTCATACGGAATGGACCAAATTAAGGGACAATGGTTATTATTTTTTTTTTTAATAATTTATTTATTGTCATTTACAACTGTATAACAAGTAAATTTGCTGTAGGTGAGATAGTGACATGATACAAACATGTGGAGAATCAACCCATTGATAGAACTCCAATAACATTTCTAGAGGAGAAGATCCGAGACCATCTTCTTTTCAGACGCCTAGGACAATTGGGTTTGGGTGGTTGGGAAGTTTTCCATGAAAGGAATGGTATCTGGTTTTGGCCAAATCGGCAACATATGGGACATTGAGGTCATGATGGATGACTTAATTTGTGACAAAGTAAGGAGCGTTAAGGATTTTGGACTGTAAGGATTGGATTCGGGAGGAATTTAATGGTATGGTTATTTAAAAAAAAAATATTATGGCTATTTGGATATATCGGTGGCATATACAATTTTTTTTTTTTTTTCATTTGACTTATTCTGTATATCTACCGTAGAATGAGGTTACTTAGTAACAGTTCGTAGGAGGCCTCAGTAGAGAAAGGAGCCCTGGTCACTCACTATCTGAGCACTACGTCAAATTCGAAATTGTTTTTCAAAAAATCGTATTCATACCTCTGAATCCTTTTTAAAAAAAATAATTTAACCTCAATCAGACATGTTTTAGATTGATTTTAAACTCCTTGGGGCCCATTAGCTTTTTTTGGGGGGGGGGGGGAACACTTACCATTAACTTCTCAATTTTTACAAAAAAAAAAATCTTTAACAGTTGCTTACATTCATTTCCTCACAAGAATCTTGCACAATATTAAACTGACCAAAATTTACAAGTTCCATAATTTCAGCTTTCTTCATTTGACAAGTTATATGAAATTCATGAAAAAAAAAAAACTACTACAATTAATTTAAAAATTGGAAAATGCTATGCATAAAAAAAAAAAAAGTTTCAGTATATTTATAAATATTTGTCACATAAATAAAAAAAAAATGTGAAAGATCTTTCTCACACTGAACATAATTCTCAAAATTAGGATCTAAACATTTTAAGGATAAATATTAAGAAAAAGTTACGAAAATAACCTCAAGCGTATTTAGAAACAATATGGTGTGATGGTGGAAATACATTTTAAATTATTGTAACTATGAAATAAATGGAAAGAAGCCGTTACTGATATGGTGATAAATGAAAAGTAAAGATTATTTACAAATGCAAACAATTGTTTTTAATTATTTACTATTATTAAACATTAAATTAAATTTTTCTAAAAAGCAATAATTTTCTTAGAAGCAATCAAGATATATTTAAATGAATATACTACAATTGATAGTAGTAATAAATTGTATGCAGTGAATACGAAAATGCAGAGCAGAGCTGTAAGATATATGTTTTAAAAAATACTATCATAGACCAGACCTCCGATAACAGCTCGCATCAATTTTACATCAAAATTCCATTAGTATTTTTAGAAATATTTATATTCAGTCGAATTCACTTCTTTTAAACTATAGCTCTAAATAAATTTGCAAAATTAATAAAAATAAAAATCCACAAAATAAAAAAAAAAAATTACTTACAAATTAATAATTTACAGGAAAATGTAATAGGTCATGGTAATAATAATTTCACTAATTAAAGAAGATATAACCTTTTGTATAAATTATTTTGTGAACACTTTCCAGTATTACCTGAACAGAAAGGTTCAATAGAATCTTTTCTCTTGAAACGGTAATTAGGCTCTAAAATATGTTTAGATTAGAAAATGTTACGTAAAATGTACAAACAAATATCAAAATAAAGAAGGATACAACTTGAAAAAGTTAATAAATTAATGTCCCTTTGTGAATAAAAAAAAATTATGGGTGAAGAGAGCATAGAAGCAAAAAAATACATAAAATCAACAAATAAATGAAACATTATTTTTAAACATACATTAGCGAAAAAAATGATAAAATACATTGCAACTCTTTACGAAAAAAAAATTAACATAATAGTCTGAACTTCGAAACTACAAATAAATATATAAGTACCTACAATTAAAAGCAAAGGTAATTTACAAAATAAATAGTTTAAACTGTATTAGTATAATGCTATATGATGAATGGCTCGACTATTTGAATAATAATTATTTTATTTAAGTAAAAGCGATTAAAGAAAAAATAGTTCGTTGTGAAATAACTATGAAAAAAGTAATTGAATATCAATCTATCTATTAAAGTGAGAACTAACTGTAATACAGGAGAACATATTTTGGAATTTCCCATCTCATTAATGAATATAGTTTTGTTGTGATAGTTTTCTATGAAACACTCAGACAGAAAGTTATTTCATCTATGTTGAACATAGTTATTACTTGTTAGAGGTCATTCTTTGAGATAGCGTGACAGGAACTTCGGCTTAGTGAAAGATAAAAATAAAAAAAAGGACGCCATTGAAGTTATGAATACTTATTTGAACAATATTGTTTTCTTCTCACTTTTATTTACCTCTTGACCCAACTATCATAAGCAACTGGGAAGAAGCATTTCTTCCAAAATAAATCTACAGCTAAGAACAGCGTTTTCAAGATACTAAGTATGTTATAATGAAGTATAAATCCACAGGAGAACTTGCATCCAAAACCTACCATCGTGACACAACGGTGCACTTAAAGTACATGAACAAATTTTTAGCCAGCTTCTCTCTAAAGAAGTCACCAAAAAAAGTAATAAAAAAAAATTAGATCGATGATGTAAAATCTCTTCTAAAGTGTGTCAAGAAAAAAAACGGTTTATGAAGACCTGGTTCTTCAATCTGAATGCAGAAGCCTTGAAAAAACTGTTCCTGAAGACGATGATTCTGAGAACTGCGAAAACATTAGAGAAGATTCATAGACGGCAGATTTTCCATTTTTAGGATTTTGAAATGTCTAGGCGTCGTGAAGTGATTTTGTATTATCTATACAATGAAAGTTATTAATAGGTATTAAAATATTTCGTTTCTTAGTTTCCTAACTAAAAACAAAGGCCATTCGCATGCGAATAATAATATTTGGAAACGATTCCAAAAAAAAAAAGGGGAAAAGTTTCACTTAGTTAACAATATTTTCCTATATTTATTGTTCCTTACTGTGAGTTTTTATAGATTAAAAAGTTTTTAAAGGTCAAGTATGTTCATTAACTACTCACACCTAAGCCTTCATGATGAATATTCAAGAAGAAATATGTCAATTTCTTTATATTTTATAAAATATATAATGTATTAATAAAGGAATAAATAGTTCAGTTCAGTGTAACGCGCTAGAGAAATCCCTTTTTTCTTAAACTAAACTATTGAATTTATTGACATAAAATCCATTTTATCTTTATTTTGGATGGTGCCAATCCTTTTCAAGGTCTATGATGTATTAGAGGGACTCGAACTCACAACCTTTGGATTGGTAGACAGGCGCGTTGCCTCCATTTAATTAACTTAAAACATACTAATTAAAAATTAAAATAAAACTACTTCTCTAGCATGTTTAACACGCATTGATGATATTATTGAGATTAAATTGATTAAGTTTACAATACAGTAATTTATAAAAAATAAAAATAATATATTTTAGATTTTGCTAAAACATAGGGCCGGAAGTGAAAATAAAACTTATTTAAAGACTCAAAGGTCTTTATTACAATGACCCCACTTCTAATGTATTTTTTATGGTTCTGAATTTCGTTAGATTTTAACCCTGTAATCACATGTTGAGCTCAGTTGGGACGAAATGGCATGGACGAAGAGGGAAGTGGGACTAAGAGTGGATGAAGTAAAGGAAGATGTTGGGAAGAATAAGAGAGCCGTCCTGTTTATACTAATTTGATTGGAACAAGATCCCTATGAATATATCGGAGAGCCCATGGCATTGCTAACACCGCCTGAATTTAGTTCAAGTCCTACCGCCACTACACCACTCCAATTGAATATGCGATGAGATATCCCTATCTATCTCTTACACCACTCAGGTGTTATTGTTTTCATTTGTTTTCCTTCGAGAGAATCGACTAGCCTTCGTTCTATAAGGTGGAAGTTTTTACATGTACTACAGTAAGGAACGAATGAAAATGATCAACAATAAATATTTGTATGTGTATGATAGCAATTCATTATACAGTCTCCATTTGTACAAGGGTTGCTCAAAACAAGTAAATATATTATTATATTAAATAACGTTAAATAGATAAATGAATTATGAAAGCGGAAATCCAAGCAAACTGGGAAAAAATATCAGATTATTTTAATAAGATTCTAAACATAATGCACTAGTTCCCAAATAGAGGTAAATAATCAACCAAACATCGTATGTCGGAAATGATCATGAACAAAAATTATTAAACATAACGTAATTATTTTGACATATCAGGGTCGATAGAAGCAATAAAAGAGATTTTATGTTTCCTTTCGGTCGTAAAAAGTCAAGAATATTGCATCAAAAGTTAATTCATTGTAAAAAAAACAAAAACTCCACTATATTAAAACTGACCAGGCTTGCTATTTTTTCATTAGTTTTTGGTAATCTTTTTTTTTCTATTGTCAGTCGAGCCATTAAAATATTAAGAAATACGTAACAAAATAACTTCATAAGAAAAATCATTATAATTGAATTAAATTAAATACTTTTACTTCAAACCCTGATTAATAAATATTAAAATTAGTAATAGTTCAATGCAAAGCACTTTATTAGTAGTAGAAACTATAAGATTTGAAATTACGAATTAAATAATTTTGAAATTGTACTGCAATTTTATTCAATAAACGAATAGTATTTTATTGAAAATTAAAATGCAAATACTCTACACAACGGTTTTTAGAGTAGAGCTGAGAAGAAAAAACACAAAAAAAAATAGAGAAAATAAATACCAACAAATGATTACAAATAGCTATTCTGCGAGCATTAAATACCACATCGGGCTATCATGGTTGATTAATTATTGTATGAAGAGTATGATTAATTTTCAACTGAACTGAGGGTTCCGACCTCTCTAGCTTACTATCAATAATTCTACCTTCTGATTCCAATTAATCAATTGGCATATGATTAATTAATGAAGAGATCGAAGACCCTATGCCCTAGTTAGGAGGTCCAAGTGCACAAATCATGTGATGAAGGAAACGTTTCACCACGTTGTGGTCCCCTTTCGGTTTCTCTTTTGTAAATACGAATGACTTCTGAACAAACGTCAAAATTAAAGTTCCTAAATGTCAGAATAGACAATTTATTATAATATGTCCACACTTCCGATCATTATTTTGCATTGTTAGGGTATTTTCAATAAAAGCTTGAAGGAATAAAGTTTAGTCATACATTGGAATTCATAAATTGAAAGCCTGCCTTCCCCTTCTAAAAAAAAGGTATTAAAACTTATGCTTAATTAACTACTTATTTATAAATCAAATTAAATTTTATGGTTATAACAGTAAAACATTCTAAAAAGGTAAATATTGCGGAATAAATATAGAAATTTATGGTTAAGATATAAATTCATATATTCCCACTCGCATATGTTGTATAAATGCAGTGTATCTTGTAGTGTATTTATTTATTATATCATCCAAAGAAATTATTGGAAACAGCTAGAGATTCTCATAGATCTTTAGGATGGTCCAATCGTTTCAATTAATGAACGTACAGAGAATTAGATCAAATTATCAATTGCGCCTGTTCGTAATCTCAGGGAGTTATGAGAAGCACTTAACTGTAAAATTTCTGTTCAAGTCGAGTAAAGCTTGGAAAAGATATGTCAAGTACATGCCTAAAACTTTTTAAAGGGGGAGTCATTACTTACAGAGCTTTAAAGGGAAAGGAAAAAGTTGGAAGGCTTTAAACGAGAAAGAATACGAACCAGCTTCGATCTCCTTCCAGAGGAAAGTTATAAATAGTGATATAAAAGTTTCTTTTCTCCCCTTTCCAACTGACATTCCTCCACCAACTTCTTTCAAAGGGAATACAAAAATAAGAATCTTAATTGAAAGTATATTAGCGAGTTCCACCTTTATTATTAGCATCAGTCCATAGATCGTTATCGGAGGATATGGCAAAGCTAAGCTAATAAAGATCGAATGAAACGATATCTAATAAAGATGAAAGAGAAATGGATTGGGTATTTCGGTTGCGTATATATCCCTGATGATACCCTCGCTATGGTTTTAACACTTTAAGATGTTTAAGTCTGACATTGACAAGTCAAAGAGGAACTCAAAAGCTTTTTTATGATTACAATGTTACATAATCTCAGTGTTGTATTACATTCTGTCATATACGTCCAAACGTTGGTAATAAAGGAACGAGACAACAACAATAACAAAGTTATAATAAAATTACAAATTAAAAAAAAAATGAAACAAAATTAACTTAAATTAAAATAACACCTAAACCACATTAATTTTTATAGAAAATATTCACATTAAGCCCAGGGAACTCTGAGCTAGTCACACACTTGTCAAGTAAAAATTAGGACTCCGGAAGATTCCAGGGACTTGGGAATAAAATTCCTCACATTTTAACAACCTAGCATACAGACATCTATTTCATTACCCGTTCAAGAAGTAACGTTTAGAACCGAAATTTTTTGTCATTTCATTGTTCAAATCAAGTGGACTAGTATGGCAATGCGGTATGCTCTATCTAGAGACACGGAAGAATTTTTAAAACAATTATTCTTTCTGCTATAGTTAGGAAATTCTAAACATGTCTAACGTATAGAGAACATTGATATAATATTTTAAACAATTAAAGAGAGAAAGACTAGATGGAAATAAAAAACATTGAACCACCCAAATTAAATCGTTTTTAGAACCTGCTAGCCGTTATGGAATAAATAATTACAATGAACAAATATAATTTTTGTGTAACATAATGACAAATAATTGGATTTTTTAAAAAAATACCTATCAACAAAAGGGATATCTAAAATAAATATATAATGAGAAAATCAGCATAAGACATCCCTAGAAAAGTTCAAATAAAAATGTATGAATGGTTACTTGATATTATAGATATCACAATTGACACAGAATAGTAACAATTAAGTGATTTAATTAATAGCTAATTTATTTATATTTTTTCCTGATTAATGAAAATTAATCTCACTGAAATTTTAACTACAGCTATCAATATGAAGTAATTTTATTGATTAGTTCTGTAAATAACTAAGGAATTATGAAATATAATTTGGTGCTATCCATGGTCCATTTGCTTTTTGTTTCAAAATTCCGCTTGTTGAGGTGTGGTTTCGTAGCTCTAAGAGCTTGTGCTTTTGCTGTTTGCCTTTACGCGAGTAACTATTTGACAGCTAAGCTAAAAACCGTCAACAATAAGAAACTTGTGAAATTTTTTCTTTTCTATTTGCTAGGTCATGTTGACTTGCTGAAAGGGCAATATTTGAATATTTCTACTGCATAAAAGATTTATAAAGGATGCTTCAGTCCTTAAATATACTCATAATTGATTATCAAGTTAAAAACTAGGAAAAATATTATTTATAATTTTTTTTAAAAAATAGATATTTTCAAGAGCTATTTTAACTT
>NW_027116715.1:1602061-1605226 GCF_000696795.3 Halyomorpha halys | reverse complement strand
TTTTATTCTCCCAAGTTTTAAATATAAAATGGTAAACATTGAAAAATTTCAATGATTGAATAATAAAAAATAAATAAATTTTAATTAATTTTATCATTTAATTTTTATTTCCGAATAACGCTTTAGTGAGTGTAAAGAGTAAAATGATACACAAGCCACCTTCGTTATATACGATCTCACCGTTTCAGGCTCATTCTTACTGAATGTATTGCTCACGAATCACACTGATTCACTTCAGATTTACATGAGATATTGAGAGAAAACCCCACAACAACGACAAAACTTTTTCACTTTTTAAAAACTATTAAAATCTATGATCACATATAGTCTAACTGTAATTTCAGCATGTATAAGTGGATGCATAATTTAATATAGTAATTTACTAATTATGTCAATTGTAATTACAACTTTGTAAAATGTAAATATGTAATTGTAAATTTCTCACTTTGTTATGTTACTTTGTGAATTGTAGTAAATTTGTAATTCCAGTGTAAATGACCCTAGGGATCGAAAAACTTAAAATTAATAAATAATACAACATTCTGTATTTTTTTGCGTTATGTGCAATATCCGGCCATATAGAACTAAAATTACTACTGGTGGAACGTCCACGTTTACGTGGTTAAAAGTTTACCAAACAGCCCATTTAGTGAAAAATGTATTTTAAATTAAAAAGGGATAAAAGTTAATGATTTCTATCCTTCATATGGGTAATAAGAGTACGAAACATAAACGTTTTTACATGAAACTTTTTACTAAATAAGAAATAATGTAAATAAATATAAACTAAGCGATTAAGAAATCATCTAATTACAGAAATGTAAAATAGGATTAAGCGATATATTAACAAAGCTGGGTTCTCAGTTTTACATTACTACTATTGGAGCACTCACAGAAGTTCCCAAACAGCCCATTTAGTAAAAATAATAGCATAAAAAATAACAATCAATTAAATGCGCAAAATGGGACAAGCATAAGAAATATTTTTATCGTCATTCGACCATTATCAGATGCTGTAAACAGGATCGACAACTAATACTATAAAAGCTACATAACGATCCGCCAATAGAATATTAAGGAGGGTTAGCGAAGATATCATCTTATTTGTGGGGCCTGTAGCTAGTTTTCCGTTTTCCACCCTCCTTTTCCAATAAACCTATCCCCTTTTTCCTCGAACCCTCCGTTTTTCCCGACTGAGAGCACTTTTAATACAAAAAACAATATTAAAACCGCCCCCAGCTTGCCTCCGACAGTTTACTTAATAAAGCCATAGTGGCCTCATCTCAAAGACAAATATTCACAAAGCTGGGTTCCCCACTCCATTTCTCATCCAGTTTGTTCTACTGTTAATTACAACCATTTCTTCTCATCATTTACTTGTTATCTTCCCATTTATAAATCGGACTGAATAATTACAGCAGTAGATACGAATTAGGACAGAAGTATAAGCTAGAGAAATTATCTTTCGCCGTACACAAATATCAAGAGAAAAATTGTATCGAAAAATGATTCTATGTAATATAAAATTATGTTTATTAGATCTAAGTTTAAATTCTGATTCAGATAGTAATGCTGAACAAATTTCACTGAATTCATTGACAACCACGAGCCCGAAATTTCCAAATAACAGATTTATTTTTTATTTATATAGTTGTTTGAGAGTGGTTTAGTTTCTTTTTAAAAAAATTTTGATCTCTTTTCTCTCAACTTTATTCTTTTTTAACATGATGATTAATAGGATGTTAAAAAAGAATAAAGTTGAGAGAAAAGAGTTCCAAATAACTTTTATTGTTGAAATATTGACATTTTGAGTTATGTCACATATTTTTATATCAATATTTGGTTTTTAATAATATATTTTATGGAATATTGATATTATATTCTCGATATTACCGATATTATGCTGCATCAATGACATACAATAATTTTAACAAGTTACTTAGGAAGTCAAGTAAAATTAAAAGGAAAATGTTTATATTTATGTGTATTAAACATTTACATTACCTCGAAATTTATCCCAATTTGTAATAATTACTAAAGAATAGGTAAATAATCACCTGAAAAATAATAATAAAATATTAGTTAGAAGAAAAATCACATAAAATAAAAAATAAAATAAATCATTGCTACAAAATAAATATTTTCTATTTTAATAAATTTTTTTTTAAAGGGTATTCCATGAAAACCCTTTCGTCATATCTGACTTTCAATATGGTAGGATCTCAGTCAATTAAGTATGGTAGTAATCAAGTACTAAGTAATTTTGCAGATGAACATGTTTTTCCAGAGGTTGAGAAATTTCGTATTCGTGCATAAATAAAGAAATAATTATGCACTTTACCACTAAGAGATCAATGAACAATTTTGATTCCTTGTTTGTCTGAAGCCAAATTTTAAATATGTTATTGTGATCCAACGCGTCCTGTTTCAAATTGCAAAAAATTGTTTACATTTTATTTATAATTTTTTTTTTTTTACGATTTGCTCAAAAGTGGAGCCAAAAATCGAATAAACGAATGAACAAAATAGTTTTCTTCGATAAATTTTATTGTCCGCCCAAATACAACTGTACTTTATCAGTCTTGGCACAATCCTCCCATCTACGCTTCGGTCTATTCTCCGCAATATTATAACCTGAATTATTTTTACTGCGATACGGCTTTGTGAAGCCTTCTATATTCTAAGATAAACTTATCCTTCTTCAGTCTGAATATTTTATGCAATACCTTATTATTATCAAAAATTTTAAGGTGCCGCTTCTTCCTTAATGTAAGAGGCCACATATAAGTAGTAGGAATGATAACAGTTTTGTAGAGTTAAACTTTTAAGTTTCTCGACTGAAGGCGTAACATATGCGATTTCGAAATTGAATAGTAACAAACATTTCTCGCCTTTATTTCATAATCAATTTCGTTTTTTTTTTTAACTACCATATAACATACTGCTATGTATCGAGCTTTGGACATCCGGGATACTTAACTAAAACTATTAAGGTGTTTCGTCATCTGCTCCTGATCAGGGTATCCTTCTGGGAAGCTTTTAGCATCCTCGGATGTGAAAACATCTGTATTAAGTTTGTCACATTACCAGAGGCCCTTGAGGAAATTAGATTGACAAACCTTTAAGTATCGAAGCAGAAAATAGGTTAGGACGAGGGACCAGAAT
>NW_027116715.1:1560413-1601401 GCF_000696795.3 Halyomorpha halys | reverse complement strand
TTCAGCGATTATCCTGGCATCCCAAGTAAATCTGCTACTAGAACATAGCAATACATTATACTTGTCTGCCTATTCGAATTTAATTCCATCGTCATATTTGAATGCATTTCCTCCTATATCTATATAATCGAAACTGTTGCCGTGATTCATTAATACAATATAATTAAAATAAAAATACCATAAACAGAGCTTACTCACCAAAAAATAAATGTTTTTTTATTATTTTAAAATTATCATTGAATCATCCCGGATGTTGCCCTGAAAAGCTAGATTCTCTATCAAAGACGAAGAGCGACCTCGCAGGTTGACGTAAATCCGGCGGAGCGTACAACCCGATCTGTGGACCCGATTAGCCACGGAATGCAGACGGGAGGGGGGGAGTTTGTCACCCTGCCCGCTATGGATTAATTAATGGTCCTCTCTGAATCTTGATACAACTTCCTGGCCATCAAAGTTCTTCTAAAGGGGAGGACATGGCCGAGGTATCGCTGATTACCCAGGTCCGAGCGAGTGTAGACAAGGTGAGAATATATTAGCAAATTATACAAGTGAGGGTACTTTGATTAAGAATGTATTTTGAGTGATACTTATTTACGCTCATTTCTAACAGGATCACGTCATAAAATAAATAATTTCAAGTAGAAGAACATAACATTTTTTTCATAATTTAAGTTTTCAGATGCGATAATGCGTAATTTTAAATCGTAATTACACTTAATAAGTCGCCATTCGTAAATATAAAAATAATGGAGTTAAAATTTAATAATCAATAACTATTCTTCAATAGGACCCGGTTTTTCAGGGGTTAGGGTTTTACTTTTATTTTAAAGAGGGGAAATTAAATTTGAACTATCAAAAGATTCCAGTTACAATAAGTTTGTAAATTGTAGAATAATCCGCCATTTTTCTCCAAGTTAGATTACATTAAAGATGCTAAAAAAATAAATAAAAAATGATTGCATTCAATAATAATTCATTGAGCGGTCATAAGGGAAGATGTTAGTTTTGTATAGAGTATTTTAAAAAGTCATAAAAACAAACAAAAACGATAATAGCAAGCATTAATAAATTTGATTTTAAATTTTACAACCCAAATTAATTGTATATGTAAGCAGTATATAGACAATCCAATATTGGTTTATTTAGTCATCATTATGAATTTGCTATAAAGCCACAGGAAGCACTAACAAATACCATGGATTATATAGCAAATGTAGATTAGCGAGGAATTTCCGAACCAATGTTCAACTCATGGCTCCAGTTCATGATATTTAAACAATTTAATCAATGTAAAACAATTCTAATAATTTCATGAGTGTTCATGATTTCCCTAATATTCAAAACCTATTTCTCAATATTATTTGTTTGGGAACGGATCGGTAATTTTTCCAAAATACTTTTAAATTATATTTATCATATGAAACTTTTAGTAGGATTCTTATAGAGGAAATAGAACAAGAAAGACGTATTGAGGTTGAAAAAATAACCTGCTAAAAGATTGAAACACCTAGTAATACTGTACAATAGAAATGTATTATAATTTACAGAAATTTAAGAATTTGACTGCATTATACAATTCCTTATGTATCTATAATTATTAATTAAATGCCTCTGAACTTTACTGTCGATATTATCATCTGCTCGAATGAACCAAAGTAGTCTAGTAAACATAGATTGAAATTTGGCTGTACCCTAAAAATAAATGTAAATTAATTTCAATCATGGATTTTTTTTTTGTAAAATGTCTGAAAAACACGATGGTACACTATTTACCTCACCCTGGAGGTGCATAGACCTAACATGTTAGAATTTTCAAAATTGATCGTCGCATATTTTCAGATAATCGAGTACTGTATGGTCGAAATTCCATAGATACGGTTTTTCCAAAAAACAAGAAAAAAGCATTTTGAGGGGCTTTACTAAACCATCATTAGCTTATATCGAATCCTTACTTTCCAAAATACTTTTTAAAATCCTTAGTGCTCCTAACTTTGTCACAAATCAAGATATTCATCAGGACTCCAATGTTCCATATTTTGCCGATTTGGCCAGAAAAAGACATCAATCCTTCCATCATAAACTTCTTAACCAACCACACCCACTTGTTTCTAACCTGGCTTCATTACCTGATAATCCTCCGAGGTGTCTCATAAGAAGATGGCCTTGAAATCTCAATAAATAAATTAAATTTAAAAGAATTACTTCTAGGTCAACTTGCGACTTATCTGGACTATAGGGCAGGATAGCTCAATAGGGATTCAAATTGGATCGAAAGCTACTTATTATTTAAAACTTATAATCTTACAAATAATGAAAAAAAAAACACTTTTTAGTGTTGCAGACATCTGGCTGCAATTTTAACAAAGTTCTACAATTTTTGTGTGTTAATTTCATTGAATCACCTAAAAATGTTCACCTTGTAAGCTTGTAGGATCCACTTTAAAGAAATATTTTTGAGTATTTCAACTGTATTACTACCATACCAGGAAACACCATAAAATATGTTACACGATAGCCCTATAATACAAATAGCAGTAGCCTAGTTTTGAAGTGACAAAATACTGTCACTAACAGCCCCCCCCATCCTACAATTAACAGACACTGGCTATTAAGTTATAGTTATTAGTTGGTAATTAAGTTTAAGTGGAGAAACGTTTGGCGTGCTCCCCCCGAGCACACAATTACCCTTCTTCGTTTCGTAACCGCTGAGAGATGATGAAGTTCCGACCTGTGACCAATCAGTTTCTAGTCATCACATCTTAAGTGTGACCGCGCCATGTGAAAGTAAATTAGTAATGTTCAAAGTAACACATCTAACTATTATATCCTCAACTATCAGGAGTATCGTAATATCTAAAAGAAGATTCCAGATCTCGCTTGATTTAACCGTAGCAATATTCCGTTAAACAAGATAGTAATAAAAAAAATGTTCTATTGTATTTTTTTCACTAAATTATTTCTAAGCACTATCTTATTCTACAAGAAGCTCAGACATTTTCGAAGAAACTCATGAGAATGTAACAGTTAGTTCAAGGTTGAGAATGCTACTTTTTTTTTTTTTTAAATACAAAATTTTCAGTAAAGATAGGAGATAGTATACAATTTTTATCAATATATTTTACTGTATATTATAAAAAAATTAATATGTTTTATAATTTCTTTCATAAAAAATATAAAATTTATAAAAGTGGAATGCATTTTATATTCCATTCATAAACCCTAGGACATTGCTTTGGTTGATACGAAGATGACTAATATATAAATATCCTGGATATTATAGAATTTTGATTTCTTTTTCCTTGGGTCAGAACATTGACATACACTTTATTTTTTTAGGGTATTACTAATTTTTTTTATATAGTCAAATAGTTCTCCAGCTTATGTAACTTTGGAATTTTCAATGTACTGAGGTAACTTTTTCTTTCTTTTTCCTATTTCGATTGTGAATCAGATTTGAATACGAATTCTTTAATTTTTTTTTTTTTTTTTATGCAATGCGCCTGCAGGCTGCCTAAAGATAAATAATGCTTTTGAATTCAAATTCCTAAAGAATTGAGCTCTGGGGCTCCACCAAACCATCAAATTCTTCCTGCATCCAATCGTTACAATCCAAAATCCTATGTAAAATCCTTGATGCTCCTTATTAAGTCACAAATAAACTCATTCACAAAGACCTTAACATCCCATTCGTTGCAGATTTGACCCAAAACAGACATGCGTTTTTTCATTCCAAACTCTTTAACCATCCTAACCCATTAATTCTTAATCTTTCATTCTTAACAATCCCTGATAATCCTCCGAGGCGTCTGAAAAGAAGATGGCCACGGGACCTTCTAATTTAAATTAATGTTTGAAGTAGCACCTATGGGTGGTTCCTTCCCAAGTTTTCAAGTGTATATGAAACATACTACATATTTACCTATTGTATTATTTTGTACAGTTGTAAATTACATTAAATAAATAATTAAAAAACAAATTCCTAAAGAGAATCGTCCAAAATTTTCTGTCGATTGATACCACGAATAAAAATACTATTTAATAATTAAATAATTAATTTAAAAGAATAACAAAAAAATGTTGATTTTTGGGAGCAGTGGCATGCACAGGCCCCTGCGCACTACCCCACTGCTCCCGCACCCCTTGTGCTAGAAATGGCAAGAGAGGGGAATTAAAAAAAAAAAAATACCATGAATAATGTTTGAAATAAAACTCAAGATGGCGGGCAAAAGTTAGCATTTTACAGACTTAGTTTTTGTAGATTTTAAGTATGTCTAAAAGATATTCAACTTGAAAACGATATATCTTCTACTAAACCTCCAGCGGCCCCCTTTGGATTTAATTAGCTAAACATCGCTATTTAGGGTTATTTTCTAGAAAGACGGAGCTATATACAAATGGGACTGAATATCATCCAAAATTTTGCAATTTCCAATTTTTTTTTTAATATATAAGGGTTTTATGCCAACCATAGTACTGTAAAATTGTGTTATATGTATGTGAATAAACTTGGGGTGTGTCAAATGTCTTTTAGAGGTTTCAAAATTTTTATTTTTATCTACGATTATTGATTATTGTAACAATTCCATAATTTTCACCTTTTTTCCTAAAATACTGCTTGAGTGACGAAGTTCAGCTACTAATGGTTGTTTATTTATTTTTTTACTCATTGAAATAAATGGTAAATAGTAGGTAAAATAAACATTACTTTGATAATTGTGTTTAATATAAATCGATAATATCCTTAATATCGACCAGAAATCATTTCTATAAATCAAAAAATTTTGCGGAGTTCATTAATACAATTCAAAATTCAGAATTTATAGGAGACTAGGTGTTTACCCTCGTAAGAAATGTTTTAATCAATCTCTTAATCTCCCCATCTTCCTTTCTTCTGTCTCTTTCTTTCTCATTTCATCCTTTTGTTACTAGCTATGAGCATAATATTTATTTATTTAACCTTTAATTTATTCCACCATTTCATTAAAATTATTGAAGTTTCAATTCTATTTCTATTGAGTTATTTGGAAAACGGTAGCGCCTGTACAGTGCTCGCAATAATAAATCATAAATTTTTTATTAATAGAAGTTAGAAATGGACACGGTACAGGAGCTACAATGTACCCGCAACATCACGACAAAGGCAAGTAGATGGTCTCTATTGTATGGAGGTGAAATTTACTATTTTTACATTGTAAGAATTATATCTACTACTTCAAGTAATATGAAAACAGTATCTTAAGTTAGAAAAATTTTCGATTATGTCTAGTTCTTAGAGCTAAATGATTGTTAGAAGTAAACTACCATTAGGAAAATTATTCTAAATTGATACTGAGTTGTCACACTGTTGTACTTAACTAGTTGTATAGAAATAGTGCATAAAGGGAGAGAGAAGAGGATACAATAAGACTGTTGATATAGAAGTGTGTCGAGTGGGAGGGTGTTGGCCTGATAGATGGGACTCGCTCACAGCACTCTATAATATTAATTGCCTCTCTACAATAGTCATATCTTCTTTATAGTTATTGCGCTTTATTACTTCTTCGACGCTCTTTATTCTTGATTAGCAAGTCCTTAGAATACTTTATTACCAACAGAAAAACATTTTTTATGTTTTAGACTTGTAGGAAACAGTTTTATGAAAAGTATAGGTAAAATGTATAAATTTAAATTCAAATATTTTAAAATCTGATAGTTACAATTTTAAAATAATAAATAAAAAAAATGTTTTTAATTATGGATAAAAGAAAGTTCATTCTTTACAGTTGTCTTATGGTATTAAATAACACTCAGGGGTATAACAAAAAATTTTTTTTATCATGAATAACTTAATTTTTATTTTTTTTTCTTAATTTAGTAGGGTTAATTTTTAAATTAAGAACTATCAATTTAAATGATCTAGAGAAAAAAATCAGGGCCACACTAAACTCAGTATGTACACAAATAAAATAATATAGGAATATATTTTTTTTAACAATTTAATTTTTACATTTGTATATGTTTTTCAACATTTTGGTAACGTTTAGGCCTTCTTAGCATTGGCCATTTACAAACGTATTATCCAATTTTACACCCAAACTCTTTTATTAAAATTAAATTGGTTCATAAACACTACTTCATGAAAGTATTAGTCGACAGTTATAGGTAAATTTTACTTTTTATTTTATTTTCACTATAACGAAGCAAGAGAACATATAAGCAGCAAATAAATTCTAAAACAAATTAAAATTGCAAAGGTTTGAATTATAATATTTTAAAAAAGTGCTTAATAATTAGAAGAGAATTAATAATTACAAGTTGATAAAGATAGTGATATATTAAGAGGTTGAGAGTTTGTATTAATGGGCAATAAATGAGTAATAAATTAGATTCTCTTGTAAAAATAATGATATGTTATGATGAAAAATACACTAGAGCAAGTAAATACCTGTCCGACTTTTATAATGCACCTATTTAATCGTCATATTCTTTATTTTACCTTTATATACTTTTTTTTTTTTACTTTTATCTTCGTGAAAACCTTTTGAAAGAGTATTGCTTAAAAGAAATTACATTTTGGTTTTCATGAAGCGATTTCAAATGTTGTAAGCTCTATTAAAACTAGATCTTTTCTACAGGAAGAACTCTCGCTTCAAATAGTCTAATGAAAGAATAAAGATGCATTGCCATGGTGTTTACCCGTCATTTACATTCAGGAGGTTAAACAAGTGGTTTAAACCTAAAAGCATTAAAAGCTTAAAGAGTGTTTCGTTAACAAATATCTTCGCGTATTTTTTCTAGCATACATTTGTATAAAACATACATCTCGTTTGCATATGCAAAGGTCCCTTACGGTGCGTTGGCAACAAATCAGATAAAAATTCAGAAATGACACGTATTTAGGGAATACGTTTTTTAAGGTTTTATTTAAATTTCAAAACCAATGTGTGCCCCAGCACGTAATAAAATTCAAGGAACGTCCACTGCAACAAAATTAATATTCATAAACTCCTTAAAATGCAGGCAACCACAGAAGAAGGAAACAGTGTGGAATCAAAATATATATTGGTATATATAAATATATATTCATGCTAAAAAAAATGAATATTAGAAGTAGGGGTAATCAAGAAAGAAAACAAAATATGCATAGACAACGAAATATCGAATTTTTAAGTACTTATCTGAATAAATTCAACATTTCTCATTATTAATTATAAATAATTGATAAACGAAAAATATGAAAGAATTTGATAAATGACAAAAGGATAATATAAATATTTAAGTGTTATGTCAATAGTTATGCTTTATTGTCAATTACTTTATGAAATATATGTAATAGATAGATGAGTAGTATCATCCTGAACAATAAAGAAAAAATAATTCGAAACGTATAAAGATTAATTTAGGTATGGTATGCGATGCTCGTACCAGATTTTGTTTTTTCAAGTTGGCGCTTTATCTTCTTACTGTCACATATTATCCAAGCATACTTTACTGACCACGTTATAGCTTAATAACCAAGGAAGTGCATTTATTAATTGCATTTAATTAGCAGTGCACAAAACGGTTAAGAATCGCGGATTATCACTGTTCAGAGGAAAATAATTGCATTGAAAATCCCAGTTATTAACTTTCGGAGAATTGTCACCTACATACATGTTTGTGTATAATAACAATTCTTAAAATTGTTGAACGTTATAAATCAGCGAAATAAAATTAATAAGAAAGCCTCATTCAAGATCTATCTAAAAAGGCTTTGTTTAAGGAATGTAGCAAGCATCTAGACATTTGATAGGGTAGATGTGATTTCTACCGAAGGCTTAATGGATAGAAGATAAAGCAGAAAATGAAACTCGTTCTAGGACGAACCTTCTTAGGAAGAGGTCACTGGAACAGAACGGGTTTCTTTTAGTACAATACTGCATGTATATTTAAGAGTAATGAGGATAATACATTATTTTCTGACCTTATTGCATTTTTCCTTTAATGTAAATACTTATAAACTTTGTATCGTTCACATTTTGAAGTACTTAATCAGGTATATTAAAAAGTTGGGTTTGATCCATTCGATAAATAAGCTGTTTTGTTACCTATCGGGCAACAAAAATAATTCAGATATTTTTTACTAACTGAAGATTAGATCGATATTTCACATAGCAATTGGGAGAATACAAGAATAATAAAAAAGAACACCTATCAGTGGAAGCCCATTAACGAAATGTCCTGACAATCAAATCTTAAAGATATTAAGTTCGGCTTGTATCCTTTTAAATCTACACAAATAGTCGATTTCGATATTGGATCCTCTGTCGGAAAGAAGAGAACTAAAAAAAAAAGAAATACAAACAGAGCCATTAGCTTTTGTTGAAGCCAGTTGCCTTGCTGTTTGGATGGCAGGCACTAAGGATTCCTGTCAGCGATATCGAACACCCAGGCGGCGCTCTGCGTCGGAAGGTCTCTATTCCCGGTGGTCCCGAGGGACAACTACTCTAAATAGACAGGCTTCTTGGAACAGTCGCGGCTCTGCTCTAGTCTGGAAGTTCTGGGTCACAGAACTATTCTTTAAAATGAACATATTCATAAGGAATAGAAAATTGATGGCATTGGTTACACATTGAAGTATCAAATAGCAGGAAAAAATGAAGGGCAAGTATAAAAATATCCATACTAACCTAACATGACATATTAGCTATGAATAAATCTGTAATTCTAAACAAAGGCTCTTATGCGCCAAAACTGAAAATATAATAATAATATAGATTCAGTGTGAGGAAAATGTGCAATAATGATAAGAAGTAATGAAATCACAAATAAATCTGTGGTGTCCGTACTCGTATGCCATATTCTTTTCACATGAAAAAATGGTAATCTGTTCAAAGGTAAGATTTTTTCGTATACATGAAAAGTTTGAAAAATAGTAGAAATTTTTTAGAGGGAATCGTTCAGTAGATGAAGAATCAACCAACAATATATCTAAAGTTAGGGAACAACATCAATACAATAATATGACTAAGTTATAGTTCAGAAGAAAAATCAAATGAATGATGAATTGTTTGCAGTTAATTTCAATTTAAAAGATTAATTAGAATAATTAAAAAATAGCTTGATAATTAAAACTGTAAAAAAGTCATTTTCGTTTTTGAGTATAAATTTGAATCCTAAAATAATTATTAATAAAAACTGTAAGAATATTTCAATGTCGATTAATTAAATATATAAGTAATTACACTAGCTTTCTAGTTTATTCTCATTGATGCGTTTATCTGATTTTCATTAACATCTATGTCTTAATTTGCTTTTTTCAAATTAACATTATTATTATAAGTAATTTGATAAACAGAAATACTTTATTTTGTTATTATTAGCAATCCACCTCCCATTCTTTCTCTCTATCTCTTTCTTTCTCTCCTCAATGCATCTCAATATAATATTGTTTTATTTACTTTTTAATTAATTTAATTTAATAATTTATTTAATGTTATTTACAACTGTATACATATATACACATCAAGTTAATTCGCTGTAAGTGATATTATGACATGATACAAACATGTAGAGAATCTACCCATTGTATTTGCATTTAATTTATTATTTCTTTATGCCCTACTCCAATGTTTCAAACTCATTATTCAAGCATAAACCAGAAAAATTCTTTATTATAAAAAACTTCCAAAGTTTCGTCCCTTAGGCCATTTTCAAGGAGTCAACCTTCATCATGTCATAATTAATTAAATTGCCTTTTGTTGCAGGCTAATTGCCCATGTCTCATATAAGCTATACAATTTCAATACAAAACTATTCTTCAAAAATAGTTGTTTCTTTTCTATTAACGTCATTAACAATATCAACAATAAATAACAATAAAAATAAATTTATCATTGATATTGTTAATGACGTTAATAGAAAAGGAAAAACAATTTTTAAGGAGTAGTAATGTAGTGGAATTATATCGTTTATATAATACATTGGCAATCAGCCTGCAACAAAAAGACAATTTAAATAATTATGACATCAATGATTAAGGCTGTCTCCTTGAAAATGGCCTAAGGGCCGAAACTTTGGAAGTTTCTTAAAGTAAAATGTTGAGAGTAAAAAGGGATCGTTGAAGTTTGTGTTAATATTCATATAAACTACTCTCAAGCAATCAATAAATTAAATCAGTAATCCTAATAAAAATTATATTTATGTAGCTTATAAATGGTCACGGGGCAGGAACTATACAGTACCCGCAATGCCTAATCAGGAGGATCTGAGAGCTGTGTAAGTTGGAGCGAGGGTTCCCGAGTGCTTGGTTCAGAGTATCTTAAAATTCCCACTCTGCATAAGATACTCAATGGACAAATTGAGTCAAAATAGCAATACTTAATCATAAATTTTAGATTGAAATAAATTAGAAATGGATACGGGGCAGGGACTATACAGTACCCGCAGTACCGACAACAGAAAGGCATATATTATTATTTTTCTTTGTTAACCAATTATATGTTTTGGTTATAGTTGACATTTGTAATGGAGCATTCGCCTCTAGGTGAAAATTTGTAACTAAATGAATAATGCTCTATCATTTTAAAGCTGGATCCTGACCATAACAAAACAAGAAAAAATATGTAAAAATACAAAAGATTGATATAATATAATCATGTAATTAATCAATTAATTATTTAATACACGCAATTGGCTTATCTTTTTTTTAATATTGGCTCTAACTTATTTCGAAACATAGAAAAAGAATTACATGGGAATAAATATGTTAAGCCTTGAAAGATTAACCATAGTTAAAACAAAAATAAATAAAATAAAATATAAATGAGAAAACATTAAAGGAAATAATATTTAGCCAGTAATAAGGGCAGTATAATGATCTAAGGGAAGTACAGCTATATCATTCATTTCCAGGGACGTCTCTGCCAAGGCAATAAATTTCTATATCTGCGCCTGTTTGTCTTGGGCAGCTCTCGCGTCTTAGTTACTAAAAATAACCAGCCGAGGGCCAGGCGTTCGGGATCGAGGACTTCGGAAAATATTTTATTTTTATGATAAACTTACTATTAGAGAGGATATCTAAACAGAATAAATGAAATGTATATTTAATTCACCATAACAAATTGAAAGCTCAATTAAAAGTAATGAAAGATGTGCCTAATTGTAAGACAAGGTTTTAACTAGGACAATGTAATAAAAAACATTAAAGGACAAGTATTGTTTATAGTACAATAGGAGGATGTCACTACAAAACTCATATTCTCTACTTCAGAAAAGTTTATATTAGACATGAAAACATCGAATTTCAATAAAATAATGGTTTTAAAGTTGTTTTTAAAAAAAATAATTTAGTTACCTAACATTATTTAAATACTGCATTGCATAATTAAAGCTACTGCAGCTAGACAGTAACAACCGTTTGAGTCTGCAAGATAATTGGGTAACGCAGATAAGAAAAATATTGGGGAGCTTCGGAATGTTTGACCCGATACTACTTAATGATCCGGTAAGTATCAAAATTAGAATGGGGAAGATTTTGGTTAGATACAGGGAATTTGTCGAGGATAAAGAGCTCTTGTTATTACGAGAGCTCATAATTTTTGTAAAATTACTACAATTGATTATCTATGTCATGTATTTCACAGGCTAACTCAATTTGTAATGGGATTTCACCATAAATAAGTAAATAAATTATTATTATCATTATTTTAATACATATATATTCAGATTTAAAATTGTAGTTTTATTTATTATTATTAAATTAAAATAGGGTTTCTCATGTTAAAGATACAATTTAGAGACGTAAATAATTTAGTATTGTAGTAAGACACTTCAATACAAAAATTCCACTACAATTTATAAAAATTTCAAAATTTTAGATGTTTTGTAAAACATGATTTTTAAACTGAAGAAGAAAAAATCGACTAAAAACATCGTACGTATGAAGTAATACATATTTGATGAAGTTGGAAGACTAAATTTTTCCTTTAATATTATAATAACACATGGGAAATATGAGTGAAATATGGCATATATTTATAAATGAATAATAAATAATTTATTATATCCAATACTTTTCGATAAAAATTCTCAAAACTTTTTAAAATGCTCATAAGGACTTAATATCTTTCAATATGAATATTTCGAGCGGAAAAGATACCTTTCTTTTAATTATAAACGCCACTCTAACTAAAGCCTATAATAAACTACCCAATCGATTTCTGATACTATTGAGGAGGGTTGAAAATAAGTGTAATTCGTTAAGGCTTTATGATGATATATCATACTAATAATATTATTTGAATTTAGTATATTATATATTTCTTATTTTATACGTAGTCTTGTAAATAAGTACATTAAAAAGAAGCAGTAAATAAATAAGAGTACTAATATATCTATGAATGAGCCAAGGGAGAGTTTATTGCTGTCATATAAGATAAATAGGAGACTAACGAGCTAGGAATTACTGTAAATTATTGAAAACGAATAATAAAAAAAAATATTGCAAAAAAAAGTACACGAAACAATTAAAAAAACTGCACTCATTAGTTCCCTAAACATTCTCAACTCCAAGGTTTCAGTTTTCAAATATTATCCATCTAAAATATTTTTATTTTCCCTCGCAAAATATCACACCTCCCAGAAAAGTGGCATGACTCAAAATACTGTTGAATCACCGCAGTCTAAGATTAATCAAGATCTGGAGTGACTGATTTTTATAAAATATTTACTGGTTCTGGATTTTACTGGAATGGAGTGTATTTAGTGGTTTTTAACAAAATGAGACAAGTTTAATAATGAAGTAAGTTTTAAGTTTGAAGTTTTTAATATCAGGCATGAATAAAATACAAGAAAAGACTAAATGTTAAAAATATGTGTTTGGTTTTTTTTAGCTCCATATTACCCTTGATTAATCCTTTATTGTGGCTTATTCTGATCACTACCTACATTTTTTAAGTTTCAAAATTATAAATTCAATACTTTTTTGAAGTTCTGAAAAGAACCGAGAAATAAACCTATTGCATTCCTAAATAAATATTAGTTGTCAATTTAACGTATAAGGAATACCAAATGGAAAATTTTAATTTTTATATATTAGTTTTTCAAATACTACTGGTATATATATGTATTTATTCTATATGAGGTATATGAGGTATGAATTTAATTTTAAAATATCCGAGGAATTTGGAATAGCATTATATCAAATTCGTTTCCCGAAATAACTCTATCATATTCTCCTGCCTAAAAGCAATACCGAATTTATTTCAAGAATTTAATGCATGTTTTATAGTATCCCGCATTCCTCCAATAGTGTTAAGGGTAGTTTAAACAGTATAACTTATTCGCACAACAGTTGGGAACCTGGAATTTACTGATATACAATAATGGAAAAGTGTTTCAATTATCGAAATAATTAAAATAATTAATTTTTTTATATTATTTCATATTGCCAAAACTATGCTTTTCATTGTTTATTTTTTAAATTTGTAGTTCTCGTTAAACCAACAATAAAAGAGAATGCTATTCTATTAGATTTGTTGAACCATTTCCCACATTAATAGGTGGATGTAATCCTCTAGTCACAATAGGTTAATAATAATATTAATAATGAAAATCAATAAAATTCAAGCGGCTGAAATTAGAAATTTATAAAAAAAAAATAAGTGTTAAGGGACAATATTTTGAACTAACTACTATACCGAACATTTATTTGAAACCTATCAACTTGATTATTATTAGAGAAGGGTACTATCCCTTTAAATTCTTCATATTAGTTAAGGCAGTTATGAAAATATTAAAAACTTTGGGCATCATGAAATTTATAGATACATATAGCTACTTACAAAAAGAAAGAACATTACTAATACTCAATTATGCAGGTTTGTGCTTTAGATAACAAAGTATAAAATGAGATATACAAAATATGTAAAAATAAACGCCTCTTACTTGTTTTAAATAGCGACAGGTTATAAAAATAAAGTATTTGACATTTTCCTAAAGGTAAGAGGGTGATTTAATCGCAAAACCACGTCATTATGCGATTTCCTCGGCCTCTTTAACAAGTCGCCTACTCAAACTCATATATTGCTCAACCTTGGCGGATACGACGTCTCCTCATAAGACGAAGTGAAGCCGGAATGAACTCCAAATGAACGTGATGCCGCCCGGCCCACAGGCCACCTCACATCCCACGTTATTTGATCAGATGACTATGTCTTCGACCAGTTCCCTTCGACCTTAATCTACCGAGAGGATCTTCTGCGACACCGGAAGCCAGTCCAAGGAGAAACTTTACTGTGATATATAAGGCTCTAGGATCTCAAACCCCCTTTCCTGGTTTATCCATCCACCAACTTGGCCCCTAAAAACTAATAAAACACTGAAAATATAGGACGGTTTCTTATTTATTCCAATTCAGACGTATGTAAACATACAAAACTGTCGTGATAAAATATTCAATGAAAAGTTCATAAGCTATATAAGTTTCAGTTGTTATCGGCCAAACTTTTAATATCAATAGCAAATCTGAAAAGTAGCAAAACACCTTGATGGTAGAAGTATTTAAAAAATTGGTTTGGAAACATATTTTGTTTTTTTAATTATTTTATAACTCATAATATTATATTCAGCTGAACTTGATTTTCGGATGGATTCATTCTAATTAATCTTTCGAATTTGAATTATCAACCGAAAGATTTATTTTGATGATTTTAATTATTAGTCACATCAGAAATAGGACAGCTTCAGCTTATACATATAAAATTGAAATAAAAAATTATTTTAAGAGATTTTAATAATTACTAACAACTCATATGTTTTATAAAAATTACTTCAGTGATTCCCAAAGTGTGCACCGCGCCTCTCTGGGGCGCATACTTTGGATATTGATTTCAACCCTCAATAAGGATATTACCGAAACAGTTGAAATTAGATATTTTATATTAGCCCAAGATAGGAAGTATCTGTTTTTATTGTTTCACTGTTAAATAAGTAATCGTTTTTAAAAAGGTAAGTTTTTTTCCTCCTTTTTTATATTGATATATTGGTTTTGGTTGCAAATTTCCTATTTTGAAGGTACTTGGTTCATGTAATGAAAAATAAAGGAGCATACAATAATATAGTTAAAAGTTGAAAAAAAAAATGGAAGTAAAACTACACAGAACTCTAGTTTTTTTATTTTAGATCCCCTTAATCTGAAAGAAAGTGAAGAAATAGAAACACATACATATGAATACATATAGAATCTTCATTTCAGCTACATTTTAAGCAGTTTATATAGTGGTGTGATGGGCTGCACTGAATTTATCATGCATTAAATTTGGTATATTTTTGTTAATTTTTTATGTTCTACAATCAAACATGAGTAGTTAGTTACTCAATCAAGAAACTGCCGAGAATAAAAAAAAATTTCTTTCATAATTTATTAAACTTCAGACCATCAGATGCGATTAAATAATAACAAAATGTTATGAAAGTAAAATTAGAAGTTATATTTAAAATTGTATCATCCCCTTAAAATATCTATATGTTAGATAATAATTTACATTTTTTTTTACTTAAGAGGATTATTTCTTTATACGAAAGATGAAAAGAGTTCCCACGAGCTCAATGGATGAAACATCCTCTAATTGGCTAAAATCCATCCTCGAAAGGAATTCTGTGCTAGTTCTTCTCATTTAACTCTAAATCTATTAGTCCAACGGAAATAAGGATTAGAAACAAAAATATTTCAACGAAAGGTGCTTAATTAATAGCTTAGTTGGCATTAACCGGTTTCGAGTAAAAAACATGTAAAATACAAAAAATGGATTTGGATAAAATTGTTAGGAGATTTAATAAGACATTCGAAAAAATAGAAAACATTCACAAACCTTGTTTAAATAAATTTCAAAATAAATTTGTTTTAGAAAAAAACGCTTCAAAATTTCGTTTTTTTTCACATTTATCCTAAAAACAAGTAATTTTCATATATATTACTATAAAAACCACATTGGAGAACTTTTTAACAACGCACTTCTTGTTGTTATCAGGTTTATTTTATATATTTATTTTAATTTACAACTGGAAAAAAAAATACAATATGGAAATGTGATAAATGTTTCTGACCATAAGATAATCTTGGAAAAGAGCCATCACATTGTGGTACTTCAATCATTGCTTTAAATTAGAAGATCCCTTGGCCATCTTCTTTTCAAAAGCCTTGGTGGATTATCGGGGACTCTTGAGGAAGAGAGATTAAGAATAGTTATCAATTTAGAATGTTGTTTATTCGAAAAAAGTGAGTTCTTATTTCATACACGATAATTAAGAAACAATTTTGTGAAGGACAATACTTTATTAATTATTAACCTTAAAAAAAAAAGTCATGCAGCTAATGATGCTGTGATTACCTTTCATGATGAGATGAAAATATCCACAAGAACTTTTCAAAGAGGGTACATTTCACTTTACATTTATTGCTTTCAAAGTAACCCGTTATTTTAATTTATCTTCCTTTTTAACAGAAAGAGAGAAAAAAAAGAAAAGAACATTAGCAAAAGTTAATGTCAATATTAACATGTGTTCAAACGAGACGCCATGTTTGCACAACCGCTCAAATACATTGGGCAAACAAGAGCGAGCCCGCTGTGTAGATTGGGGCCTTAGCTCCATATTGATATAGTCCCCGATCCTTTCAACTGTTTATTACTTATATTATTTATTACTGAATAAATTATTTTCGAAATAATAAAATAAAAATTAAAGACAATAATAATTACCGCAATAGACAAAATTAACTAATAGAGACAGAGGTCCTATCTGATCTGGATGGATTCACGCTTTTTTTAAGTCAATTTTTGTTTTCCACCCCCTCTCGAAATGTTTACAAATATATCGAGATATAAAGAAATGTAAAAAATATATTCTATGAAATCTGAAGATCTGTTATACTATATATGTGCCAGAGGTCTATAGTTTAGAACGCTCGGCTATAGTGAGGGATTGTTCCTATTCCTAGAGAGTATCCAGGCAATTCTTATTTCCTGGATTCAGGAAAAATCTAACGGTCGATTGTGGTCATGAACAAATTACCTCCTTGCACACCATTGTTCAAGAACCAGTACTTACTAAGTACTAAACCCCCCGCCTGACCCATTCATGAGTTGTAGTGGTACAGGTTTCAATTTTTTTTCATTAGAAATGTATTATGAAAACGAATAATAGTGCATGTATGCTATAAAAAAAGAAAATCTGTCAATTGGATAAAATAAGTGGGTTTGTCCTCCAACTATTAGACAACAAAGAGGAATTCATTCACTATAAATATTTGAAACACAATTGCCAAATATTTAATATATAGTATAAATTGGAATTTTATTGAAGAAATAAAGTAGATATCAACACAGCAGACAGACGAGCAGGATTATGAAGTATTTAATTTCTATCAATATTGTTCTCAGGTGTTGAGTGAAAGTGTGAATAACTAAGAGGCGAGTAAGCCTTCATTCAGTAAGACAACGTTTACAACGCCTAGAAGACAAAGAGTAGATGGGGAGATAAGATCAAAATCGTCTGAGGTGGAACCAGGTGGGCGTCACTTACCAAGTTTGTTCAGCGTGCCATTTACTAATCTTCCAAGTGAACATACAGGGTTCATATTTCTAGTTCTCTACAAGGAATTTTCTTTATCGCATATATCTTTATGCATTTGCTTATCTTTTCCTGTATTTAGAAATAATTCTAATTTTATAAATGTATTTAAGGGTTTTAAAAGCACTAAAAATGAATCTGGTCGATTTTCCTGAAAAAAAATTTTTACTATTTTTTTTTATTATTGTACACATCAGAACTCATTTAACAATCTCTAACATTTTTCTTGAATTAAAAAAAAAAAATTAAAATAAGTAAATAAAACGATTGGTTATAATAATAAAAACCTTGACATTTAAGCAGTGCAAAGGAAGTTATGATTGTTGGAATTATATATGATAAGGGGAATCTCCGCGGCAGTGAAATATTTTAAATCTGAGTATTTAACAGAAATACAAATGGTCCTCCAAAGACTCACTGACTGGTCTCTGTTGGTGTGTATACGAGTGACCATATTTCGTAATATGTAGATACCATATTTCGTAACGTGTATTACATGTATAGGTGTATATAGGTGTATTACATGTATAGGTGTATATACACCTATATAGGTAGGATGATACTTTTTCGCTAAAATCGACTTACCAGTCGTGTTATACCATATTTTATATCGATTTCACAAAAACTAAATGTTTATTTAAAGACTTTTGATAGTTTAAAATTAAACTCGTTATATCAGTGTAAATGTAAATGGTCTTTAGTACTAGCTAGGTGTGATAGGGCCAAATAGGGAATTTCAGAAACCTTTAATTGTATTTATTTGAAAAAATTGACTATCTCTTATATATAGCAGTAATAAACAAGGAATAAATAAATGTTTTCATGGTGTCATGGTTGTTATAATAATAGTCACATTTTAATTTTACTTAATAATATATATTAATTAATTAATATTAATAAGTAGAACTAATTCATCCTAACTAACCAAGAAATATCAGTTTTAAAAGGAATAGGGATTAATTTATTCCTTATCAGTCTCTCATCAATCTATCAATAACAATATCGATATAGGTTTAGTTCAGTCGAACTATCTTTATTATATATTATATATATATTAAAATATTCACTGGATCCTTCATTGCAACTATAAACCAGCGAATAAACCCAAATATATGAACACTGCTCTTAATTGATGTGAAAAATTGTGGGTAGTAAGGAAGTACGAGCACACGATACGTTTCCCTGAGTCTCACTTACTTTCCGAATATATTTGCAACTTTATCCCTCCATTTTTCGTAAAAGCCTAACCGACAACTATGCTTAAATTTAAACCTGAGGAAATAGAAAAATATTGGGCGAGAAGATGGAGGTAAGAAAAGCCGTATTGAGACAGAGAACGCCGCTGGTGCAAACAAATCATGTCCTATCTCTGAGATCTTCCCTACGCAGCATCCTGGGTCCCTTCCAACGGGAAATAAAAAGCCAATCTCACCGGTTAGCTTTCGGAACTATTTATGTAAGTCCCGGAGCCCGGTTAAAAATAATTATTACTCAAATAAAACGGCTATATAAGTCATAATTAATCAAGATTTTTTGAGATAAAATTCTGAAAAATAAAAATTAATTTTCTTTGAATTTATACACCCAATATAGAATTCGTAATGGCTGAATATAATCTTTCACAATTTTTTTTTCATTCGCTACCTAGAAATATGTTTGGCTATTCACACAACATTTTTTTTTTTTAAATTTAAATATACCTCAGCATTAATTTTAAAACCAAACATTGTTTTTCATCGACCGTGGTCGAAAATAAAATAATAAACCATAAGGATCATTTTTTTTTACTGATTATATCTGTGATGGTATGAATAACCAAACGAGTCAAGTTGTGCAAACAATAACTTAAAGAAATTTATTTAGATGAATCTAGTTCCTCATCGGCCACAGAATAGGAAAAATTACTGATTTAGGTTAACACAAGTCAGTTTCACTAATTTCCATTTTTTGGCTCAAATTTTCTTCTAAAAGTTTTATAGTACTAGTGTCCAAATGTCAAAATTCAGTTCCCGGGACCACCGTGAAATAATTAAATATAAATTAATATAAAATAGATAATGACTGATCCAAGAGGGATTCAGACCCACACAGTTCTGATCAAATATTTAGGGATCCCTGCCTCAAAGTGTTCACCCTTCACATCCTTAAATTTTCTCTATTGATTGGTGGTTATTTGCAATGGTAGTTCAAATACGGGGTGGGAAATGTAGGAAAGTAAATTGTGAAGACTATGTTGTCTTTGAAGTTGTGATTGAACAGAATCGTTGCAGCAAAAATCTCGCACCTAAAAAATTCATTCACTTAGCGTTTTTTGTTTTTTTAAGTGTGGTTAGCTGAATGGTTGTTGTTCATGTTAAATGAAAAGCTTATTTTTCAGATTATAATATATTTTTCAGATTATAAAATATTTTATTTATTTTTCAGACTATAATATATTTTACTTATTTTACAGATTATAACATATTTTACTTATTTTTTAGATTATAACCTATTTTTCAGACTATAACATATTTTATTTATTTTTCAGATTATATCATACTTTATTTATTTTTGAATGGAATATGGTCCGGGTGCGGTAAAAAAAAACTCAAATAGTAGATAATTATACTATTTTATTGAGCCAACGTTTCGTCCCACGTTGCAGGGCTTCGTCAGGGCTAAAAAAGATACAAACACTATAGTTACAAAAAGGAAAAAAGAAAAAACATAAGTGTAAAATAACAGGGGTATAAAATGAAAAGTAAGATATAATAAGAATAATTAAAGGTTGTAAATTTAATTTAATTTAAATTTACCCGGACCATATTCCATTCATCTATACACACGGTCAATCAATAATCTTCCAGCACTTTATTTATTTTTCAGATTATAACTTATTTTACTTATTTTTCAGACTATAACATATCTTATTTATTTTTCATATTATAACATATGTTGTCCCCCCCCCCCTAAAATAGTTACAAGCCAAAAATACAAAGGAAGTGATCAGGTTATTGAGTATTTCGAAAACCATTTAAATTAATAGTTCTTTGCTTCTAGATAAAATTTTTCATGTTCAAGGAACTAACAAAATAATGGTGTCCTTCTTTTCTAAAAATAACTATTTGCCTTCTTACTCTCAAACAATTGGTGATTGTAGAAACTTCCCCCACTTATGTACACAATCCAGTTTTTTTAAATTAAAATTTTAATCTAAGAACTATATTTTTAAATTCCTATAACAACAATTTATATTTTCTTATTAAACATTATTTCATTAAATAACTCCATTAAAATTTAATTCGCTTCTGAATGTTTTATTTTTTAAATACATGATATTGTCTATTTAGTTCAAGAGATTGTGAATAAAAATGCGAAGAAATTAAGAAATAATAAAAAGAACAAAAAAAAAAAAAAAGTCGATTAGTAGACTTTCAAAGAGAAGAAAAGAAGAAAAAAGACTCCTAGAGTCACGACAAACTGGCGATTTAGATTTTTAAACACAGCTTAGTGTGGCGATGTTACGGAGGTTCTTCAAAAGGGCATTTGTTTGTTTGGCCCCAGTCAGCACCGCTCATTAAATCCAGCTCAAAAGTGAATTTTCGGACAAAGAGTATGGTCATTTCTTTTTAAAGGCACATTACGAACAATATAAAAGGTAAAGACATCAGTCAATGAATGGGAAAAAACACTACCTGTCTTTTAAGACCAATATAAACACAAAGAAGATTTACGAAAAAGGTTTAATGTTTTTCGGTTATTGTATACTAGTATATTTATTGTAACATTTATTGTACATTAGTATATATTTAGTAAATTTTGGGGAGTATCTTTTTAACAATGCCTCTTGTCGCAATATTGTATGAGCGGCTATTAAAAATAAGAGCAAAAGAAAGGTTTGTGTCAGTCTGAGAACTCTCCATTCGTCGAGAGATGTAATTAGAATAAAATGGTTTAAATTGTATACTGAGTATAATGATTTCATATCCTTATATTTTGAATGATCTCTGATTTCCTATAATAGAGTCGATAACATATTTAAAAGGCTGCTTGGTATATAATTACCAATTTATGTAGCATTCTTGTTTGGTTCACCGGGATGATAGGAAACATTTGAAATGTAAAATACAATTATAGATAGATCAGTGGTTCCCAACCTTTTCTGGCGGCAGAACCCGTTTGGTAGAAGTAGGTAAACGGCAGAACCCCCACATTATCATTTGATACAAATATTTCAGCCAGAGCTAAAGAAGTTTAGGATAGCTGTACAAAATCGGTATAAAATTGATGAAAATCTAACGTAACCCCCAAACTGTGCTGACATGAAATTATTCATTCCTAAATTGTTTCACTGAGCCCCGGGAAGAAGCTCGCTGAACCCCAGTTGGAAACCACTTTTCTAGAATGTTGTGATCATTTCATATAATTATTAAATTACGTATAAATAAGATAGGCGACGATTAGTAACTATAGTGGGGGAAGGGCTTGACCGCCCAACATCGGCGAGCCACCAGAAGAAGAGGAAGCTGACCCAGACTGAGACCAGGAGGGCTGGACCAGCCTGGAAACTGCAGGGGGCACCCAGACGGATGCGCATCAGGAAGACCTACGTGCAGTGGACATGGTGCAGACCCATCAGTAAGGCTCTAAACCTAGTGCTGGGCTGCACCACAGTAAAAAATTAAATGATTAATAAAAGAATAAAAAAAAGAATTGGTGATCTTTGGGGGCAGTGGCATGCGCAAACCCTAGCGCACTACTCCACTGCTCCCGCACATCGTATGCCAGAAATGACAAGGGAGGGGGATAAAAAAAAAAACTATAATGACAATGTAATTAATTATGTTTATCTCAGAATTTTAATTAAATTAGTTATGTTTTTAATTATCTTGATATATTATTTCATTACAGCACATTTTTCTCTTGGGAAATGACCGGCTTGTTAATTAATTAATTCAATTAATCAACTAAGATATAAAATAGTTGCCTTTAAAATGTTTTTTTTCTTAGAAATTTTCAAGTTATAATGACTCAACACTAAAAAGTTATCAAAACAACAGTAAAGTTTAATAGTGTTAAGGTTTTCGCGCTTTCTTCTATTTTCATCTTAACTTCTTCTTTTTTTTTTTAAATACTACATTTTTACAAAGTTTTTTTTCCCCAAAGCCCCTATTTGAAATATAGTTTTATATTTAACAAAACCTGTGCTTTGTTTTTATCTTTAACTTAGTTACATCTTAAAACATAAATGTAGTGTATCAGTATTAAACATTATAATTAGAGTTAAACTATGTGATATTTAATAGTATTGGAGCATACAACTAGTATGAGTTAGTGAACTTAAAAACCAGGCCAATATTTACGACTATTTACAATATGTACATATTGCTTAAGTAGCTATACTTTTTTTACAAAATATCTTCAAAGTTGCTTAATATGAATGAAAACGATTTACTATATGGTTACAACCATGCCGCTTCTATGGGCCATATCATAGTAAGCTAAAGCCAAGAGTCTTCCTAAAACAGTCTGTCTAACGCCAAAAGAATTTTTGAAATTAAATTAATTGTTTCTGAAATAAGTTAGTTGAAAGCGACAAAACCTTTTTCCTTTGCTTTATATATTATTATAAATTAACTTACTAAATAAATATTAACCAGTATTTATCAAGAATCAATTTAAAAAAATCAAAGATAAACAAACACTTACCAATACAATTATGCATGACGGATCATTTCTGAAATTCGTAAAATTTCTTTTGTATGGAAATCCAGTCTAAAATATCATAAGAATTCGTAAGCACATAATGATGAACGACTGCTAATTATAAGGCAGTTTTGGAATAGAGTTGAATAGAAGGTGAAATCTATTTATTTCTGAAGATCTGCATGAAAATTATGTTAATCAAAGTTTGGAGAAGAAAATTACATAAAGGATGAATACCAAACACTTGAAACTACAACGCAGAAATACTAACCAGAGATGAAATATTAAAATAGAAGAATAAAATATTAGTAATCAATAACAATAAACCTTCATAATGATGTTGTGCAGTTCATAATGTGCAGAAATATTATAAAAACAGACAAATATCATCTTTGAAAAAACTTAATTCAAATAAATATAAAAATTTATTTCTACCAACGCAAATTTATAAACAACGAAATAAACCAATAAACATAAATAAATAATTAAATGAACACAAGAGGTGATCTAAATGCTCTTTGGACGAACCAAAAAATTTAAGATTTTTATCTGAGATCATATCCATTGTTATATTAAGAATATTTGTATTTTTATGAATGAAGCAACAGTTTCATTGATAATATCTGTCAACCTAAGACTAATATAAAAAAACTCAAATGGTTGCAGTAACTTACATATTGCTCAAGTCCTAATTTTTTTTTTTTAGATATGAGCTATCTCTTTAGTTATAAGATAGATAGGAGAGAGATTAGGAAGATAGATACAACCTCCTTGCTTAAGAATAATTTCATGTAGCTGGCCAATATTATTTAGCAGGCAAAAGTAAAAATGAAAAAAAAATAGATTAAACTTAGGTTTAGCACAGATATGTCATATGGTGAACAATCACATAGTATGTGCTTGGCGGCATAAATCTATTTGAACAATTAACCAATTTTCAAATTTCAGTTACTATGAACAGCGAGTCAAGGCGGACAAATAATGAATCTTGGTGGACAGTTTAGAGAAGTTTTGAAAATTTGCACATTTACGTTTTTGTAATTGTGAATTACAAATTTCAACTTTGAAAACTCAAATTTTTCATATAAAACAAAATTCAAAAATAGTAAAAAAGAGATATTATTAAGGTTATCAAGATTATGCAAATCATGTTTTTTTTTATTTTTAAGCTACATCCACCTATAATAATTAACAACAAATACCTTCCTCACACATTTTACTCAATATTTATTTATTTATTTGACCGAGGTATCATTTAGTTACAATACTTCTTAGTGTAATGGATTTAAGTCAAATGAAGGCAATAAACATATCCCAGCAGAACGTTTTGAAAAAGTACTGAAAATTGGCTTATTACGAATTTCAACTTTGTGATTTGAATTCTACTCTGAGAATATAAAAAAAAGTAAAACAGAAGTGTCATATATAGTCTATTTTTTTCTCCTATTTTTACTTAAAAATTAAAAAATATTTATTATTCGAATAAATTCTAACTTTCGTTTTAAAATAAATTATAAGTAATTTTGATTACTGATTATAATTTGATTATTGAGATATTTCTGTTTGGCTTCTTCGTTTTAAAGTGAGCGCGAATCAAGATTTTAAGTATAAGACGGAATTTAATCTAGGGATCAGAGAAAGGTTTGGAGTGGAACATGAAATGAAGTCCTGAACTTTCCATATTTTTTGGGAGGGGATGATATTGCTGATTACGAATTTAATTTTTCCGACTTCAATTTTTTCTCCTAAAACATTTTTATGGTTCCGATTTTACAGGACTACATTCCGTGTCATAATTTCAACTCTTTTGTGAGCCTAGCTTAAACAAAAAAGAGCCGTAAAAAACTGAAATTAAATATTGCAAGTTTTTCGTCAAAATCGATCAACCAGAAGTGTCATTTTATAGAATCGATTTTGCACTTTTTTGAAACATGGTTCTGATTAACCAATTTTGATTAAACTTGATAAAGCAAAGTACAATGAACTGGTCTTTAATACTATATTAAGAGCTATATGATATTAAAGTTATTTAATTCTCATTGTTTTGATCACAAATTTTGAAAAAATGTTCCTAAAATACCTTTAATTTTTTAATTTGAAATATTGAATAACCAGTTCTTATTGTTAGTAAAGATAAATAATAAGTAAACACAAGTAGCTTACCAGATTCTATTTTCCTTGTTGGACTAGAAATTATATGAATCAGAGATCTGTTCTTTGGACACATTCTTACATAAAAACATAAAATTAATGAGGTAACAAGGTTCATCCGCATCTTCATGAGTACAAACTACGGTTGTACAAACTACGGTACGGAGAGATTTTACGGGAATATATTAAGTATCCTATCCTATATATAATTATTGCTAGAGTAACCTTAAATAGAGCTCGCTGATGGTAAGGATATGGAGGAGTAAAGGAATGCAGAACAACCTAATAAGGAAGACTACCTGGATCGTTAGTGCCACTGAGGACGGACAGACCGCACCTGATGAACTCGAGCTAACTCGACGAGCTAATTAAGTAAGAAGAGGATTTTAACCGAGTTAGTAGGGAAGGGAAGTTGGAGGGGTAATTTGGGATGTGGGCTACTGCTAACCCAATCAGGGCCCACATCAGAAGCAGCTGCGGTCCCGTTTGGAAAAGAGCTTCTGGACACTTGGCGGGCTAACCTCGTTATATTTCGGCTATGGCAGTTGGCAGCACTGTTAAAATATGGCGGAGAGTATTTCATATCATGCAGAGCGTGAGGTCATGTCTAATGACAATACTTGTTACTTTCAAGAGTCACTTGATAAGAATAAATTCTTCCATATCTTACAACTAACTAATCTATATTAAATAATATAGTAACCTGAAGAACACTACATACGTAGTCACAAAAATATAAAAATGTACTAATCAAAAATTATGATTACTATACTGTATCGGTGCACACAACTTTCATTTACCATCTAGCCAGTTTCAAACAATGCATTTCATTATTTTTTTACTGCTACTATAGAAGTCCGTATTTTAGAATTTCTAGAGGAGCGAATAGTGAATTTTAACTTTGTTCCAGAAGATAATACATTTTAATGAAATATAACAAAGCCGTGTTACCTTGTGATTGAAATTGCCAGATATCGAGCGTGTTCGGCTTTAATTTCCTAGTCTTTAAACTCCTGTCTCTATATCTCTATTTTCTCCTTCAGTTAATAATCAAATTCATTTATAGATTATATTCATGCATTTTTATTACTGTTAACAATACAAAATGGTTAATTTATAAAAGTAAGATGGTCTGGGTGAGGCCAAAAGAACTTAACTATTTATCGCGGACCAACATTTCACCCTAATTTGCAGAGCTTCGTCAGAACTAAAAAAAGATACAAACAACAAAAATAATGAAACAAAGTAAGACAATACATAACAAGAAGCAATAGTAAACTAAAGAAAGGCTAAAACTGATTTAATGTATGTGAAAGATTATATAAAAACGAATAAACTAAATTAAAGATGATAAAAATAATATGTACAGTGCAAAGTGTAAATAAACGAGAATTACAAAAAAGTATTAGACAATTAATGAAAACGTAAATATAGAAGTACAGTTCACACTAAAAGGCGGAAAATAAGAATCAAATAAATCTATATATAAAAAAAAAAATGAACAAAACCGTACATCTACCTATCTGAATGGATAATTTGACAGTTAACAAATGACGTCATATTTTACAGCAAAAAGATATAAATGTTGGCTCACAATAAAATTGTTCAATTGTTTTTTGAGTTCATTTGACCACACCCGTTGGTGGTCCAACGATCTTCCATCATGGTTCCAATATTTTATTTTCCAAAATGGTTAATTATTTTAAATAAACAAAACTAAACGTACTTTAAAGAAAGATTCTTTGGAAATTCTGCATTTAAGCCCTATTAAACTATTTCCATAAGGATAAGATCTAGCTGGTATATAAGATCAGTTAGTTTTACATCGATATACCGAGTTTAATAAGTACTAGAGAGGTTTTAAAAAAAATCGAAAAATGTATATGATCGATTATGTGTAAGTGGAAGTGGCATTCCCAGTATTTTCTCGAAAAACAAGGTGTAAGGCCAAAAGGATATACCAACTTTAAATTGAAATTTCAGTTTTGTTTGACAACTTCTATTTTGAGGTAGGTTGTTCACATTTCGCAAATTTACAAAGACTATTCTGCAAGACTTTTTTTTAAATTTCGACCTCAAAACGTGTAATTCCATCGAAAGCAAGAATCAAAAGTTTTTCAAAATAGAAATATTTTTTCCTTACTGTATATACGGATGTAATAAAATAAATACGAACTATGGAAAGTGCCCAGGGCATTGACAACTTTTTCGAGTAGAGGATAACTATGAATATAAGTCATAGATTTATATTGATGGTACGTTTTTCTGAAAAATAAAAAAAAATACTGCTTCGAATTGGATCTACGCAATAAAGTAGGGTCGGTAAATGTATTGTCCTGTCTGTAGAAGATGGATACGTTCAGTATGCGCCCCCTCCTGCCCCTCTTTAGAAAGAAGAAGTAAGCGAACATGGAATAATTCTTCTTAGTTATACCAATATTGCAAACTACTAAAATATATAAATAAAAAAATGAATATTAAAAATCGATTTTTTTGTTGGCACAGAAAAATTATTACAGTAGTTTAATATCAGGGAGGGGTAGCATAGAGAGTAAGGCATTATTTTACAATCACCTGGTAGATAAACTTTTTATTTTTGTTACTTTAGGCATGAGTCAACCATGTTGGTTCGGGAGCCCACCTAGGACAAATGGAGCCTCTATAAAGTGGGTAACCTTAATTTAGTGGAAAACCTAGCGACTGAGTGTGATCATGATCAATCACCAAATCACCACCTTGCTCACCTTTGTTGAAGATAAAGTACTTCCTTACAGAGTGCTCAACCACTAACCACTCGTGGGTAGTAGTGGTACATTTATTTGTTTTGTTTTTTTAATTAAAATTAATAACAATTAAAACTATTAATTAAACAAATGAATTACTGTCACTGATTGGGTCTTGTCTCTATTTAATTTTCTTTCACTTTATTTAATTCTCATTCCGCGAACTAAGGAAAGGCATCAACTTTGTATCGGCTATACTCGACAATTAAGGGGATGTTTTTAGTTTACTTGGGTAAAATTTGGCGTTTTAGCCCACAACCCATTATGAACCAAAAAGTATTAGCCCTCGTACTTTGAAATTTGTAAACTTGATTTAATGAACTAATACTATTAGGCATTATGAAAAAAGGCCCGGACAGAAGTATTAATCTTTCTGTATTATTTATAAACTCAATTTTATCCTCTTTTATGCTTTTCGCTGATTTTTGTGACTTTCAACTACATATGTAGGAAAATAGAATCGGAGCACACATAAAAGTATAAATAATGTGTAAAAAAAAAGTAAAAAAAAAAGACTAAGCTGAGGAACACGAACGAAAGTTCTTTTGAAAACTTAAAATAAATTTATAAAATAGGATTACTCCTGCTTTAAGAATATCGCGTGACGGTTGCCTCTTGGGATGGCCGCCAGCATCAAAGGGTTACCAAGGCTATGGGAAGCAGGATTTGTAACATAGAACAGTTTATCCCAGTAACTTTCTATCTTTATCTGTTTTAAGGAATTGAGACTTCCGAGAAGACCACACAGCGTTCAAGTTAAATAACCAACCGCTATACATTTTAATTTATTTATCATTACTTGTAATTTACGAAAAGACGAATCTATGTCAACGTACAAGTGGAGTTTGTTTAATGGTAATTGTGCCTATACCCATAAGAAATAACCGATATCTTCCAGTTCTAATTCAAGTGAGTTGTTATTTAGTAGGAAAGGATTTTTGAAAATTCAAAATCATATTTATTCATTGACTTTTTTATATTAAAGGGTGAACGCACTTGTGATTTTACCATATTTTCAATCGGATTTTGGTCGGCGATCTGTAAGGCTGTCTAACTCCTGTGATCGAAACTATTACAGGTATGCAAAGTAGTGGGTGACCAATTTTTGTCATTTTTCAACCAATAAAGTAACAACTAAACGCTGTTACAAGTTTTTTAGCTGTTAGTCACACACATCTGTGTGATTTTGGAAGTACTCTTTATAAAGTTAGAAAACTGCAGTGCCTTCAATAGTTGCTGAGATCAGTGCCATCTTTTTGCAATGGGTCCATTTACTCCTGTGATCTATAGATTAAAAGGAATCAAGAATACATTGAAAAATTTGAGTGCTTCAAGAAAGATTGAACAGTTTCTCACTGATATTGATAGAAATTGATGTATTTATATAAATAGACTTTTAAGAAGTAATTTATGGTTTTGCTAATACTACAAATGTTTAATTTTGTTTAACATTAATTACTTTTCAAGAATTGTTTTTCTAACCTCCTCAATCTCTTTATTTATAACCAAATACAATAATTTTCAAGCATTGAATAATTAATTAATTTAATTTAAGCTTTGTTATACTATTTCAATGAGGAGGCTAATCTGGTATTAAAGATAACTCAATTTCTTATTGATTCAATGAGTTTGATTAAAACCGTTAAAGCCGTTTTGGAGCAAATTATTTATTTACTTATTTATTGATATTTACAACTGTATAAAAAATACATCAAGCAAATTTGAAGTAAGATCATAATGATATGATACAGCATGTAGAGAAACTACCCAGTAGTAGAACTCTAAAAACCTATCTTCTTTTCAGGCGCCTCGGAGGATTCCCAGCAACGGAAAAGGAAGCAATAACAGTTTTCTCAATTATGTAAGTAATAGGAGTGATTTAAAGTTTCTTTTCCACCATTTATGAATTATAGATCTTATTAAGATACAAATCTGTTTCTATTTTTTTTTTAAATTGGAAATACAATCTGTTTGAACATAATGCGCGAACACTGGATGGGTTTTATCACTGCAGTTAGTAAAATCGCTTCACATTCATTACAAATTATGTTAATGAGCGGACACATGAGCTACAAAAACACGAATTTTTGTCATCCCCTAAAAGGAAACAAATCTCGTTTCGGAACTTTATTTTATTGCCTCGGAATTAATCGTTTTCAACTTCTTCTGTAATAGCCCCCCCTTTTTTTTTTGTTGGTATTTTTTTCTCTGAGAAGACTCGAAAAGTTTACACCTTTTTTTTCTAAATCCCGAGTTGGGGAGAGATACATATTACACGTTTTTTCCATAATTGCAGAATAATTTGTTCGCCGGGAACAGGTTTTTGGAATCTCGAGAAGGCATCTCGACCAGTCCAGTTGGCTATTTTCTTTCCTTGACACACTCATCCGGTGTTTTATTATTAAACTCCCATATAACCAGTTTCATCACCAACTATAATATACTTCTATCTTAGTACGTTAAAGCCGTGTGTTTACTTTTTAATAATAGCATCAATACATTGCAAAACATTTTTTTTTTTTTTAATTATTTATTTATTGTAATTTACAACTGTACAAAATAATACAATAAGTAAATATGTAGTATGTTTCATATACACTTGAAAATCTTGGGAACGAACCACCCATTGGTGGTACTTCAAACATTAATTTAAACTAGAAGGTCTCGTGGCCATCTTCTTTTCAGACGCCTCGGAGGATTATCAGGGATTGTTAAGGATGAAAGATTAAGAATTAATGGGTTAGGATGGTTAAGGAGTTTGGAATAAAAAGACGGATATCTGGTTTGGGTCAAATCTGCAACGAATGTGATGTTAAGGTCTTTATGAATGAGTTTATTTGTGACGTAATAAGGAGCATCAAGGATTTTACGTAGGATTTTGGATTGTAACGATTGGATGCGGGAAGAATTTGATGGTTTGGTGGAGCCCAAGAGCTCAATTCCATATGTCCAAATTGGTCTGATTATTGTAGTGTATACTAATTTTTTGTAGTGAATGGGAAGTTTAGAGCGTTTGTCAAGTAAGTGTTGTAGCAATCGGAATCTACGAGCAGTTTCTTGTCGTTTCAGTCTTGTTAGTGGTGTATCTAGAAAGGATACTGTAGGACAGGAGGGCAGAGGTTTACGACGGAGAGTAAAGGTGATCTGGTGGGATTTGTCAGGATTTATTTTGATTCTCCAGTATTGCAAAACATAAACGTCTTCCAATCATATTGAAGAATTTTTCCAATTTATCGTCAGAATTTTAATAGGACAAATTTCTGTCCATTAGTTTCTAAAAAAGACCTCGAAATTTGATCAAACTTTTAGATGAAGTACTTCAGTCCATTAGAAATCCATTTGAGTAGTTATTTATCCCATCTAAAACAATCTGTACCGCTACAACCCACAAAGTGTCAGGAGTCCAGTACCTTGTTAGGAAGTACTGTTACTAGACCAACGGTTGAGCAAGGAGGTGATTTGGTAAGAATCGCGCTCGACCGCCAGATTTTTACCCAATTAAGGGTAACCGATTTAGGAGTCTGGGTGGACCCCGGGAGGGCTCCAGAATTCACAAGAGTTGACTCACGCCTGCAGTGTAACAGAAAAATTATTTTCTGTCCACCGGATTTGTTGACCGGTTCTTAGAGTTAGTGGCCACGCGCCTTACCCCAGGAATACCACACTCTCCCATTTATCCCATGAAAACTCATATTTATCAAATAACAAGTAGAAACGTATTTATAAAAATGAACTAACAAACAATTCGCCATTGATTTCATTTTCAATTTTACAGTCCCTTCAGTTTTACCAAAATATTTTCGGATAAAAGGACTTCGGATGATTGTGGAAGGATGAGAAGCGTTTTGTTTTCTGTTTTAAACTTCTTCAATGATTATAAATAAGCAATTGAGAGTAAAAATGGTGTGTCATTCTGTTCTCCCAAATAATTTTAATTTTTGAAAATAATTATTTAATATTTAAATTGTAAATTATGCTTTTGACTTCCTATTATTAAAAAAACTGTAATTACTTACTAACAGCTTAATAAAACTTTTTCTAAAGTTGAGTCATATTTCAAAACTCTATCAAGATTTGACTTACACCACTTTTCCTGTTTCCTGTGTTTTGAGAGTAGCACAACTATAAAAAAGTTTTTTTTCATATATGGAATATACAGGAAGGAAAAGTATTAAAACACATGTTTTAGAAGTCTTCTCAGTCCCAATAACCATGTCTCGCAAAATGGTCTTTGAGTATACGTGTGTACAGCCTAGTAAAAAAACAAAATAATCGTATAAAACTGAAGTAACATAATTTAGAAGGGCAAATGCCTGGAATGAGACCGCAACTTCTTCGCTAAAATTGATCGTCCACAAGTGTCAATTTATGGAATTAATTTTTTATACTTTTTTTTTTCATTTTTTATATAATCGATTTTTTATATTTTTTAACCTTCGTAAAATCCTCAATGCTACTTATTTTGTTACTAATAAAACCATCTATAAAGACCTAAACGTTCCTTATGTAACCGATCTAGCTCGAACATTCCTGTCAATCCTCCGAGGTGCCTGAAAAGAAGATGGCCTCGTGGCATTATATTGCAAAATGTTTTTAGAGTTCTACTACAGGGTAGTTTCTCTACATGGTGTATCATATCATTATAATCTTACATCAAATTTGCTAGTTGTATTTTATATACAGTTGTAAATGTCAATAAATAAATAGGTAAATAAAAAAAAAAACATTTTTTAAATTGAATTGAATTTTTTAATTGTTCATACATTTAATCCTTTTAGTGCCGACGGAAAGTATAGCAAGCACTAAGTAAATAATTACGGACCGGTTCCATGATAGTAAAAAATACATAGAAAACTAATAATTTATATTTAATATTAAAGCTAAGTTATTTGAGGATTAACATTTCAAGCTACGTAGAATCCGAAAATTGGACTAAAAAAATCCACTAAAAAGGTTTTTAAATCTGGTTTGTCATAAACGTTAAATTTTTTTTTTTTAAAGGTTTACTATAATGTCTCCTACAAAACGTTTTGTATTTTATTAATTTGTAATTATGAATAATTAATATTTTGTACGGATTTGTATTACATTTTCAGCTGTACCACGATTAAATTAGATCATTTATAACGTTTTATACACTTATTTTGAGAATATTAAGACGCCATCCCTACGTTACGATGTATAATCATTCTTTGTTTTTGCAAATGTCACGAACAATGGTTTATGTTTATCGTGAAAATTGAGATCTGAACAAATTGTATTTTCATCGATGATCTATACAAAGTTCCTTTAGCTTAGATAGTTGGGAAGGGGATGAGGAGAAAAACGATTTTTGTAAACAAATAGTTTAACAGTGAAGATGTTCGCTGTGTGTTGAAGTAACACCGCAGCCATGGGAATCTTCTCCCGATCAAAAAAGTTCAAAGCAGATCTATACTAAAGATCGTTATGAAGATAACGTGACCCACTTTCTCCTCAAAATCTGTTAAAGTTCTCCCTTCATATCTTATCCAATAATCATTAATTTTACACTTCTCCGCCTCGACCGTTGGTGTAGGTCGTGTCGGATCTGATAATACATGTGAATGGAGAAAATGGCTTGCTCGGAATTCGGATTGATGAAGTATTAAAACTACTAGACTTTTTTTTAATGTTGTGGTAAAATTTTACACGCCATATTTTTTATTGAAATAATAATCACAGTGTTACAAGCCAAAACATATGTTCACCAAAACTCTTAGACTGTCAAGTAGCTCTTAAAATAAACATTCTGTCCACGAATATAATTTATACAAATATAAAATATGATTATAATGAACAATTGCCATGCATAAATGCTTATGAGATGATTAAATTTTTACAATAAAATTACAAACTAATATTTTTTTTTTACTTCTTACCAAATTTACTCTTTATGTTGTGTGTATACAGTTGCAAATTTCAATAAATAAATGAAAATTGTTTTAGAAATTTGTTTAACTAAGAAATGTAGTTTAAATTATGGCTTCTAGCCACTCAGAATAGACCCTAGGACTGATTCATTAAGATGAATACAGCCATATCTTTGTTAAGCTATCTACTTGTGAATCTGCCAGCCATTGCAAAAATGTGCCTATCAGTTGGAATTCATGACTAGATTACAGAGTCTAGATCTGCATAACTTTACTCTGAGGTATAAAGACGAAATGGTAATCTAATCTTTTTATAATTTGTATTTTATAGTAGTTAGAATTATTTTTTTTAATTTAATACATAGTTTAAAATAACTATTAATAGTATCGTCGGTTCATTGCCAAAGTGGCGTATCTCAAAATTTTTGAGAACATTGTGTTTAAATTAATTAAGGTAGCAGCTTATTTCTAAATTGATTACGTTTACAGTTTTACACAGACAGTAATTTTAATAAGCTACGTCACATCTAAGTACATACATAAACAAACATACGTCACACTAAATTATTTATTATATTACGATTAAAATAAACTATATTTATGTGGGTGTATGTGAGTGTGTGTTTAATAATATATATTTATATTTCGATATACTTTGAACCTTATTTTTATCGTATTTTTGCATCATTTTGTTTTATTGTATCCTTTATTATTTATTACATATTCTATTCTTTTTTATTTTTTATATTGTATTTTTAATCACGTTTACTCTATACTTATAACAAATTCATTAGCTCATTGTTATTAATCCACAAATTGTAAATTTGTATTATTATTATTCACTTCATAAGTTCTTTCAATTATTTTTATTATTTATTTTATTTTATTATTTGGTAGTATTAGTTTTATTGCTTGGTAACCTCCAGAGCGCCCTATTAATCAAAAGTATAACTAATAAATTTCATTCATATAATATTTTGGCACCAACCGATAGACATCATCTGGTCGGACCATAATTGAATAATAAACCTTTCAGTTGATAGGACGAGAACATCTATAAAATCTATCTTTCTTAGTATTTTCAATCACCATTCAAATTGAATAAATAGTTATTTTTATTAACTTTTATATTTCTACCATATTTTTGAAAAAATATATTGAAATTTTGGATCGAGAAATATTATTATTACCGTTAAAATTAAAGTTCGTTAATCAGTTAACCGAAAGGCTCATTTGGAAAATTAATACGGGGAAATATCGCCACAGAGAATAATAAAGAAATATCTGTTTTAAAACTAACGGGGCTTAATTTCCACTCAAAGTAGGATGGTACGTAAAAGTTGTTGGATATGTGATTTTTAATTTATAATAACTTATTTTTTTATTCGTTAGTAAGCGAATTTGATATTTCAAAACGTCTAATGTGTGTAATTACACGCCGGTAGTTCGAGAATTAGACATTAGGGAACACAATAAGGAGCGATTATACAGAAGGTTAAGATGACGGCGTTAACTATTTCTCGGGTTAGAAGCCAGTAAGATAGACACATAACTGCAGAAATGAGACAGGCAACGATATGCAGGCAGGATAATGTGCCTGTAATCACTTCTTTTGGTACTAGGGATGCGTTCATTTTGGCGGGCCGTTTGAAGGCACTTTTTATCTCCTTTTGGCAGCTAATAAAATGGCGGGTTTACGGCCGGGTTTGGCGGGGCGAAACGACGAGCCACGGTTAAGAAAAAAAATTTCCGCTCTGTCGTGTTCCCCTTGTCCTTTTTTAATAACTCTGATCCACTTCCAGATACTAATCTCTGGAGCGATGTATGGGTTTTCATTTGTCACTTTGAACATCTTCCTAGTTATTATGAAGATAACGCTAGTGTAACGTGTTTATAGCTAGCTCTCAAGGATAATAATCTACCTCAAATCTTTATGGTTATGTTGATATAACGCTATTTTTTAATGTCTTCGATGTATGCATAATTGTGTCATTTGAAGGTAAAAAGTAGTGCTTCCATAATTCTTCTCACAACAGAATATGAATTAATATATTTATACAATACATAAACAGTTAATATCCTAAACTATATATCATATGCTGACTGAGGAGAAGGACAGTTTCAATTATCCCTCTGACCGAGTAAGCCGTCCTACTAACGTCAGTAGACAAAGCTTCTAGGTTCATAGATTTATTAACCCTTTGAACTCGATTGTCCTCTCTGAGGGGACATGAAAGATTATTACCGATTGCAGAAACTTACAGAAACCACCTCAATCGTTTAAGGAACGTTTGTATTAAAATATCACAAAAAAACAGATCAAAATATGATAAAAATATAAAGATGCGTGATAAATAAACCAACCGGTTTTACGTCCAAAGGTGCAAAGTGTATTCACAACGGACTCTGATCTGTTGATACTTCCCTATCATTCGTGATTTTATGCCATTTGTTAAGAAACAATTGACATCGAATAATGCCAGTTTAAGTATATAAAATAATTTTTACAACTCCATAATTTAGAATATATGTTCAAACCCACTAGTTTCTAACATTGCTTCCTCTTCCATTCCTGGCATTGCAATTGAGGCGCCTGAAAAGAAGATGGCCTCCTGACCTTATATTGTAAAATGTTTTTAGAGTTCTACTACTGTGTAGTTTATCTACATGCTGTATCATATGATTATTATGTCATTATGATCAAATGTACGTGTTGTATTTTTTATACAGTTGTAAATATCAATAAATAAAAAAAAAAAAAAAAAAAGAATATATGTTAAATAAGTACGCCGTGGCATGGTACATAATTAAGAAATTTCATGAGTTGGGATTATTACAATAATAAAACAAAAGGACAAAGAGTTCTTTTGTAGCTTACATTTTAGTAATTACTAACCAAACTAACTGTATTGCTTGTAAACAATACAAAACTATTCTCCTAGAAATATCATATTTATAAAAATACGGAATTTTTTCGGTGAAGTCTGGTTATTTTCAGCACGTACTAGATGTAGAATTAGTGGAACAAATTAAATAAAAGGAATTAGTGGTATAGAAGTATGGTTCAATGATAAATGGAAATTTTATAAGATAATAAAGAAATCATTAAACTGAGAAAAGACAGTGTTTTGATTTCGTTATTTATCATTAGTAATTTCCAAATCATTTCTTAATCCTCTCTTTCATTTTATAATCATTATATATATATATATATATATATATATATATATATATTTAAAAAATAAAAATGGCAAAACGACCAAACACATGTGAGCCTCATAGTGAAGACAAGTTTTAGATAGACGTTCATACTGACTGATTTATTGTGAAACATGCACAAATCAACCATGCATGCATATTGGGGATTGTTTCAGAATTTACCACGCTGTATAACAAGGTAATTTATTTTTCTGTAAATATGTATTCTTCAATGTCCACAAATACATATAATAAAAATTTCATTACAATGCCTTACTTAGTTCTAAAGTATGTACTATATATGTACAGTCATAACATGTACTACATAGCATCACAATTCCAGGGTATACGTTTTCGCGAAAAAGTAACGTCGAGTCGCTGATAGGTAACGTCGGAACGGTGTGGTTAAACTAATAATATCCGTTGCCCAACTTACAAATACAATCTCCTTAATCATTCCATAGGCAGCAGACAAGATCCTGGCATTCTTACCTATACACCCGAAGCTAACAGAATTATATAATTATATAAGTCGAATGAGTGTTCCTTTTTGATCTATTGTGCGAACCATTGGTGCCATATGTACATATAGCATATGCTAAATAGTAAGGACATCTAAATTAAAATCAACTGTTTACTCAAAAACATTGTAAATAAAAAGCAAACTTGAATATTTGAATACATTATTTATAAACCATTTAGCTCCGATCAAAGTAATCTGTTGAGGTTCTTCTAAACAGGCTTTGACACTGATAACTGCTATAAATATTCCCGACAACTTTGAAATCAGTTGTATGCCATAACTTAAAGGGACTGGATCGGTATTAGTGGGAATAAATGGTGGGACATTTATTTTTATTTAATAAGAAAAGGTGAGACATCAGTTTAACTCAAAGATTAAGGAAATTTAAAAGTTTAACTATAAAAAATAAATAAAAAAGTATTAAAACGTTGGCAGAACAACGTCCCACACAAACCGTTCCCGAGGTGTCGGATTTGCATCGAATCCAAATCAAGGATTCGTTAAGCGGTGACTTTGCCTCGTGTCGATCTCCTCTCACCAACCTCAGTTGTATGTGAGGGCAGAAACTGTAAATCACTTCACATCTGGCAATAAAATGTTATCTTGGATAGCTTTCGTGGTCTTTTCTTAACTTTAGCGTTGCAGGAAATGACTGATGATTAGCACTTGGTTTGTCTTCTTAATTAAGAAGTAATTTTAATCAAGAATAATAAAATCTATGAGTAAAAAGTCCATACTTCTTGATCGGCGAAAATCCTCACGATTGATATTACGAACGCATTTATGATTAATACTGCAAATGTTCAGTACAACATTATTATTGGCATCAAAAGTCAGTTGTAGACCGAACGACATGTACTACATACAAAAATTTATTCCTTTATATTTTGCTATGACATTTATAGATAGTGTGTGGTCCGCATATACATGGTTGGTGTTCACTCCTGAGAATCTTGACGAACAGAATGGTTATCTATTAGAAATTCATCAAAAGTTAGGTACTTGTGGAATGTCATAATTCCAAGCCCATTTCGTACTAAGTCAGATTAAGCGGAACATCATATTCTAAAGAGGTTAAGATTTACCGTGGGCCTCATGAAAATGAAAGTTAACAATTACTTGCACAGAATCATGCAGTGCTGTTCCAACAAGTTCGCCCATTTCTGCTTAAATTTGATGCTAGTATTCTTAGAAATTTCTATATTATAGAAATTTTAAGAATATTCTCATTGCAAATGAAGGTGTTTTACGATTATATAACCAGATGTATAAATGAAGGATTGTTTTACCAAACTATACATAAAAGTAGTTCATAAATATTCGTATGAAAAATGTTTAAATAATACTTTATATTAAAGGGTGGATATTAATATTAAAGATGGCTTAATAAAATAAATAAAGAGAATTTTTCATGAGTTAACAGGCCATGCTTCTACATCCCTATAAATCTTTCAGTTGATCTTTTAGATTCATTATTCAACAAGCTCTCCATAAATTCTTCTAAAGTACATCTAACGCATGGATAAATCAAAAGTATACAAAGAAACTAAATATATATCAACAGCTACTGGATTTCATATATCTATCAAATCATCTGTATTATGAGTTTACTAAACGAATAAGGAAACATGCATAAAATTTTCAAGAAATAAAAGTCGAAATTAACTTCACATTTACAGGAGACGTTGAGAGAAGATTCCACAACAATATAACTTTTTTAATTTTAAAAAATTATTAATATCTATCATCTCATATAATCTAACAGTAATTCCAGCGTCTATAAGTGGACGCATAATTTAATATAGTAATTTACTAATTATGTCAATTGTAATTGTGTCTTTCTCACTTTGTAATTGCAACTTTGTTAATTTGTCAATTATTATCTACTAACTTTGTAATCCAGTGTGAATGACCCTAGTGGTCGAAACACTTATAGTAAAAAAATAAATAAATAAACTGAAGAGAAACAAAAAATGGCAACCTCTGCGATAACAAAACTGCATTGCACTTCAGTTGCCTAAGAAAAATCAGTTTCCTTTTCCAGATTACCTCTATTAGTACCCAGTGTAGGCGCGGAAAGCATAAGAGGAGTTCAGAGAAGATAATAACTCACCATCTTGACCTAGGCCCTGCCATAAGGCGTACATCATGAAATATTGAGAAATTCACTTATTATTGTTAACGTCGGTAATTATTATTGTTAACTACAGAACAAAACCATTAGGTTCATTAAAACCATCATATTATTTACTCAAATATAAATCTGCTTTCCATATTATAAAGTATTATTAAATAATTATTATAACCTTCATTAACATAAATTATTCTTATTATTATCACTAATTAGTTACTCTAATATGAGTCTGCTTTGTATATTGTGAATTATCATATTCACTGTCAAGAGTTATCATAAACAATAATAATCAACATTATCATCTTCTATAATCCATATAAAAAGTCAATAACTATGTTTTATTTATAGTTTCCAATGAAATAGCAACGTTCATTTTATGTTGGAAAATAAAGCCTTAGAAAATATAAACTACCAAATAAACAATGCATACCAATATACCAAATATATAATCTTAAAGGAACAAAATATGACAAAAATTTTGAATTTTTAGAAATTTCACCAAAAATTACTATTGAATATACTAATGATATTGACAAAAAAAGAAGAAAAATAAGAAAAAATGCAAAATAAAACTGTAATGAAAAAATAAGCAATACATGAAAAAGGATGGACAGTCGGAAACGTTAGAAAAAATATTTCATTGATGTAAACTTAATTTAAAATATAAAGTAAGAGGTAAGTAGAAAATATCGTAAAAACTATTGTGATTTCATTGAAAGGAACCAAGTTATTATTATTTTTTTGTGCTAAAAATCAAATAATATTTCATTAGTAACACTAAACCTTCACTAAAACATTCATACAATAAGTATGAAGGGGCCTTTAAATTCCTATAACAATAATTATTGGAGAAAATCAATCGTAACTGTAATCAATCAATATTGGAGGGCAAAAAAACTATGACCAGAGAGAAAAGTTATAAGATTTTAACGAAATTAAAATAAATAAAAACTATTCCATATCATCAATTCATCTTTAAATCATTAGTATATGCATTAAAAATTATATGTATATATAATTATAATCATTACATA
>NW_027116715.1:1539757-1560363 GCF_000696795.3 Halyomorpha halys | reverse complement strand
AATTTTCATAATTTGACCTAAATAATGGACCATGCTTAACAAAACATAGAAAAAGTTCAATATCTTGTTGGCCAATATATATATATCCATATATGTGTATTCGAAAGTTATAGTATTATTCCCCTACTTCAATTGAAGTTTTCATCATACGTCATGAGTACTCGTGTAGTTAATTCTACCCGTCGTGTTGGAGCAAAAAGCAGTGAGAAAATATGTAATAAGTATATGGGGGAAGTAAGGGGAAATGTGGTTCTCCAGTTTCCAAGGATTACATACAGACCACCCTGGAAGGACTTAATACTTTTTTTGCAAACCTTATCCAACAGCTTAGCATCTGGCTGGTGACGGCCGATGCACAAACATTCCAATAGTATGGTTGTTTGTTTTTCTCAGTATTGTAGTATTAAATATTTTCATGTATTTTCAGACATCAGTGATATAGATAAGATAACACATTCACACCATATTTACAGACATTTATAAATTGAAGGAAAAAAATAATAAACAGAAAAAAAGGAAAATAAAACCTTAAACAATGTCTTTCGTATAAACAATATTTGCATTAAGCAAGCCAGAGAAACTCTGAACCGAGCTTGTTCCCCCACAGGAAAAAGTAGAACCCAAGAAGTTCCCAGTGCTTCTCAATCCACTTTGTCAATGGTTCTGAAAAACTGTGGAGAATGAGTGAGAGCGCAATAGTATCCGTAGATACTTAAGACACGAGTGGAGATGATGGCCATTGCTAGAGCTTCTCTATGATTATTTTAAATAGATCTCTGGGTCAATGCTGTTTCAAGCTTTAGGGACTGATATGATATTAGAGATAGGCAATAATGGAATATGGAATAAGATATGAGACAGATGGGATATTAAGGTCATGATGCAGGGTATTGTTGGTTAAATAATATGGTGAATTGACTATTATTCAAAGTACTTTTGATAGAAAGGAATGGAGCCGATGTAAGATTTTTTAGCTGTCTTCCGCAGTCTAGTCCAGATAGATTTAGGTTTTAGTATTGACTTGCTAAGTAGTAGTTTGTTGTCTCCTGAAAGCTGAGATTTTCTATTCTTAGCTTTCTTTTCTATTCTTAGCATTCGAATAGTAGGTTTCTATTTCTTATCTTGATTATTAATGGGACCCTGATGTCAAATAAACGTTTTGGACTTTGGATGCCTTCCTGATCAGTGTTAGACAGCACAAAAACTGTGAAAATTTCGCATTGAACTCTGATTTTCACCAAGAATCTGGTCAATTCAAGAATAAATTGGTCTTTGTTAAATCATCATGACCATAATTTGCAGCAGAGGATAACCCATGTCATGTGTTCACATGTTTTGCTAGGATCTTGAAAGTATGAGAACACCATGTAATCCTAGTACTCTGGACAAACAGCCTGTTAATCTCTAGAAGCCATCCAGATATTCATATCAATGCTACACTGTTCCGATGAACCAGTGTATAGCATAACAGATTATCAAAAAATTTCGATATCTTTCAAGCCACGCAGTCATATTATTTATGATTAACAATAAGGGAGGGACTTATTGTTGCTTCAACCGTTTGTAATTATAATTTTCAGTGTTGTTGATTGAACGGAATGAGATGATCAAGGGCTGTTTGGCAAGGACCCTCTCAACCGTCAAACCCAGAACCTGGACAAATGTACATGTTAAACAGCGTTCGCTCTCGTACGTTGGGCGTCAAGTCTTCTCTGTAATTTACGTATATCCCAGGTTTGCTTAACCTACCATGAATTTTTATGTTCATCATTTTGAACCAACCTAAAACTAGACTTTAGGAACCATGCCAAGAAACCATGTCAATTGCACAGGTTAAATTTGAACTTATATTCTTATATACATGCATATAACTGCTTATAAATATTTATAAAAATAGTTTTCATCGATATCATAAATTATCATAATTTTTCCAAAAAAACAAAAATAATAACATATAATATATACGAACAATTTAAATTTTGAAAATGAAAAACACATCCAGTGTTATATAAATGTGAAAACATTTAAAATTGGAAAATAGAGGAATCATGTAAGAACTATTACTTTCAGAAATCTATTACATTAAGATATTTTATAAACTTTTATTAATTAATTTATACCTGGTTATCATTATAGTATGGAGCTGAGTGGCTGTGTGGTAAGGCACTGTGCTACTAACTCCAAGGATTCGGCTTTGAATCCGTCAATAATTATTAGTCACACTGCTGTGACGGATAATTATTTTTTCTGTTACGGTAGATGTGCATCAACCCTGTTGGTTCAGGAGCCCTCCAGGGTCCACCCCGCCTCTTAGAGTGGGTACCCTTAATTGAGGAAAAATCGGGCGGTCGAGCGTGAATCTGAACAAATCACCTCCTTGCACAACCGTAGCACTGCTTCCCCACCCATGCTTTAGTCATGAAATAGTATGAAAATAATAAGTATCTATTTTTAATTTTTCTTTGTTAAATGGGTAATCCCTTTTAAAAAGAAAGTTTTCCAATTTTTCAAGAAAGTCAAAAATTTAGAAATAAATCTTTATTTATTAATTAGGCATCCGAAACCCGAAAAAGATTGGGAACCTCTGCTATAAAGTACTTTTTTCGGGTTTTGAACAAACTAGTAATAATTATACCAACAATGATCTATTAATAGTTAGTATACCTTATATCAGTATCTTTTATTGTTCATCAATTAATGATAATTTATTTCCATTTCTATGGTTTAACGATTATCCCTCGGCGGATGTCATAAATGGGTCTACGCTGGAAGAGTGAAGAAAGATTTTTGAATACATTAAAAAAAAATCATAAAACAGATTGATATGTTTGCAACCAGACCACACATAAGCTGCTCCTGTTTCATCACAAACTTACAACATAATCAATTTTACAAAGTCACGAACATGTTTTATAGTACCGTCATATCGACTCCGATCGCAAATACGAAAATATAATCCGACTTTATAACGACAGGTAATTAATGTTGCAGAGAGGAAAGGGATATAATTAAGTAGTTATATTTAAGTTAATCCTCTTATCCCCAATCTAAAACCAATAGAAGAGTTTGAAAAATAAAGGATTTTATGGCTGGGGATGGGGTAATACTCGTCCAGCTTATCGGCTTTCGTCATTTGCATAATGATTAGTCCTTCGGGAGAGGGAAGGGGAGGAAAGCGGAGACGTAATTTCCAAAATCCAAAAATTCCCTGTAAAAAGATTAACCTGTATCTGCCTGAGCGGAATAATAAAACCAGACCAGATAATAAAATGCTTTCTCGAAATAGACTTTTCTAGTAAAATATATAAAATAGAGACTGTATATTTAATAGACGATAACTGGACCAAACTATTAAGATAAAAACGCGAGAGGTGCCCAGACCCCGTGACGTCCCCTTTCCTCCACCCCCTCCCTCCACCCCTCGCCACGACGATAACGTTATTATTAAAGCCCCTCTTCCAACGCCTCCTTAATAACATTGAAATTAGGTTTTATAATAAAGATTAGGAAGGGGGGAGATTTTCCATTTCTCAATTTCCTCGGATCATATTAAGTATTTCCTCTCCCCTGAATTTTCATGTATTTTTTTCCCTGACGTTTCCAAACAGTGGTAATTATTTCAGCGTATCCCCAAAACTGTTGACTGAAGATATTCTTCTTAATTTCATTCGCATACTTACATACAAACGATATTTTAAGTTCATAAAAAACGTTTAGGTAGGTATTCTCAATCAACTGATTTATTTCACAAATACTTCAAGTCATGTGTGATCTAATCGCTCAGGAAACAGTTCATTGGGTATAATAGGAAATTCATATCGTACCTAATAGTCTTGGGTTTGAGATTGAAGATTAAAATCATGTTAAATAGCATGAGCAGTATTCAATTAAATAAAAAAAAACCATGCAATTTTTAATCTTTGTAGTTAAATTCAACGACTTGAAGAAAGGAGTATGAAGCTAAAAGACGGGGCTCATAATGAACTCCAGGGGCGTGTCAGATGGGTCCTATTAATCTCAACAAAAGCATGTGACCTGGGGTGTAGCCTTTTACTTTGAAGGAGAGTAGGATAGGCAACTCCCGTGCTTAATAGTTATACTTTTTTAGTTGATGCCATATATTTTATATATATAGTCTACTTTTACAAAAATTGTAATTTTATCATTCCTCCCACCCCCTTATAATGCAATAAATATATTTTTATATTATATATTTTTTGCTGGAAAACGCACAAACAGGTGAATTTATTTATCTGAGGTTTAGTACACAGAATATATCTGAAAATCAAAACCACTCCTCTTTTTGCAACCCAACTCCCTTTTTCAAGCTTTCTCTACTGAATTATTTTTTTATTAAAAAAAAAATAACATGATGGAAAATTCAGCTTATTATTATATAATAGCTTACCACGCTTCCCTATGGTTATTTTTAAAATAAAGGTCTTGAATTACAAAAGGTTAGCAAAAATAAAAATTCTTATTTTTACTAATGATTGTTACTGTAATCAAAAGTAGAATAAATTATTATTCATTATCTAGATTTTGATGACAGATGTAGTATTACTACAATATTTATATAATAATAAAATTCCTATAATCAAAAATTTTTAATATTACATTCGCAATGATTAGATATAAAGACAGTGTCTTTATTAACTAGACAACAAATGGAATCAAAAGCCTTGTCAGCATCAACTCCATAAACACTTTTGATACAATATCCATTATTGCAGCTGCTGTTAGGCGTTAGCAAGCAATTACTGCAAAATACCCCTTTGCCATATACCTCCCCCCATTGGTGGGGTTGTGTTTCAGGGGCTTTGTACCTACAAAGTGGTGCTTAGCCACATCTGCTCTTGATTCCTTTTTAATCCCCTTAATTCAGTATAGGAGTGTGGGTTGGGTTCTACATGTTTATCAAAAACCCACTACACCACAGCTCAACACAAAACAGCCTAAACTGTTTTTGATGCTGTTTTAGGGATAAGATATGCTATTCTCTCATACTAATCACCGGATAATTTGAAACCAATCGGAAATTATGAAATCGCGCAGCTAAACACTAGTCTGACCAAATCAATGAAAAATTACTGCAGAGAAAATTCGAATGTTAAACGTTAGAAGGATAAAACTGACCGGTTTTTATAATAGTATCTCCTATATGATATCAACATCAGAAAAAAAAGTATAATTTACAATTGTCAAGCTAATATATTATTAGGGAGGTCTTAAAAATTTTAATACAGTATAAATTAATATACCTAAAATCAAAAGATATAATAACAATTGTAAAATATTAAACGTACATACATGATATAATCCATGGAAAATGAAATGAATAAAATATTTTGTGATTATTAGCTATCAACCACAATAATTGAGGAAAAACATTTCCTTACGATCACGTTAAACCATGTGAAAAAATAAAGCTATATATGAATACAATTTTTATAGTTAATTGTATTTAATACACAAATATATTTTTTCAAAATTTTATTTACGTTTTGGCTATTTTTAATTTGTTTTTACTTTTAAACCCGCCACATTAATAAAATTATTTTTTTTCACAAATACTACTCCGCTGAAGTATTAGTTACAGGTGTAAATGATTTTTTTTTAGGTCTTTTCATCATATTTTTAATCTTCAGAGGATTTTAAATTTTGTTATTCCTTTATCTATGACTCGACGTTCTCACCACAGTTCACGGTGATACTATATTTCGTATATTCTAGGTCGAAATGAATTTCATATGAAGAAAATATGTCCCGTATACACATTTTTTACAATCTCATGAAGAAAGTATGTTTTAGGTCGATATGAATTTCACATGAAGCATTTCACCAAGCCAAATATTGAAAAAGGTTTTGAGTTGACCTACTTGGTGAATGTGTGTCGTATACAATCTTTTACAGTTAAGTCAAGAGATTTCGTACATTAAATAAAAATTTATAAAGGATTGTTCTCTATCAATCCAAAGCCGGGAATCGAATAACCACACTAATAGAAGTCACCATACCTCTAATAACGGAAATACTGCCTTAAAACCAAAATCACGAACTAAATACAGAACCGTAAAAGTGAAGAAGATTATTTATCATACCTGTGTTTAAATTTTCTTGATTTTACTAGCTAATTTTAATTAGGTGATAATTAAATATCTGCTTAATTTTGATTTTCATAAGTAAATAAAAAAGTTTGTTGTGCATAAGATCTCACCGGTTGTGCCTATATATTCTGTCTCACCAGTTACAGGTTGATTTTTTTTTACTTACTGAATATATAAGGGAGGAAAGTATATACAAATACAGGAATAAATTAAATTATATCCAAAATATTGAAAATTTTAACTCAGGTCTTGGACAATTTAACACAAAAATGTTCTTTACACAAACTTATTCTTATTGATACATGTTATACTGCTACTTATTTATACCATTATCTGATTTTTCTTTGTTTTTTTTTAAATATTATTTTTGGGAATTTATATCTTTAAACTAAACAAATAGCCAAAATGTGGCTGTAGTAAACATCCAAACTAACACCATTTTGAAAAGAAGTGGCAGAAGGTAATGATGAGTTTCAAGGATCATTGCTGAGTGACTGCAACTTTCAAAACATCGGCCTGATAGTTTCAAAGAAAAGCCGGGAACAGCAGTGGGGTTTTATTTATTCGTGTTATGATTCTAATAGCTTTAAAGATAATTTTTTTTCTTTGTAAATTTTAAAGTTTCATCATTGAAAACAAAAATTCAAAACTGGATCGATGGATTGGAATGAGGCTATTGAAATCGTCTTAACTCCAAGCACTCCAGTTCAACTTCGTTCCATTATTCCATTTCGGGTAATCGTCAGTGGTCCCTGGAATATTACTGTACTTCGTTTCTATAATTCTTATTTCTGTGGAAGAAGTTTCGTAGCAGTTAAATAAATTTGAAATGCCCCATCCTCCTATGGTTCAGAACAGGCCAAAAGGTTTGCACTACAACAGAAGGAGGATAATCCCAATAAAACTCCTCCCTTTGTTTTTCTTCATCTTCCACTCTTCGAGAAGTAGAGAGGTAAATAATTCATGTCGGAAGGCAGAAAAGGAAGGCGAAGAAGCTCGTCCATCATCAGATGACCTCGGCCCGTTTCGCTCCTTAACTCATCAAAATTGCAAATAAAACGAATTTGGCGGCGGATAAAGTGATATTTTTTCTATTCGGATGTTCCACAAGCGGGACTAAGATGATTGTAGGAGACGATGTTATGATTCATGGTATGATCGCTGTTTATATTTATGAGATTATAACATGTAAAATCTTTAGGCAAAAACATTATCATATAAAGGAGTTCGTTCATAACTTAATAGTGTTTAATGATGTCGTTACCACATATCTAAACTATTTTCGCTAGGAATGGTTTCAAAAAACATCATTTCCAGTTACAGAAGGAATGTTCAGACGAAACAGGGTTCACTTTACAATATCATACAAATATATTTCAAAATTATAAAATTATTTTTATTATAAAATCAGATCAAATAAATAAATTAATAACAAACAATTCATTATTTAGCATCATTTATAACTTCTTTACATCTGACCTCATCTTTACAAAATAACCGGGATGTTCCTACAACTATTTACGTGATTATTATTCTAAAAGGAAGTTTATCTCGATAACCATGGTGATAGAACAAAAAATTATAATAAAGTAATAAATAAAATAATCCTTCATAATTGGACTCACAAAACATTTCCTAACAATTTTAACTAAGGCCAATAATATTAATCTCTTGCTTAAGCTTCACTAATATTGGTCCAATACACATTTTATTATTTTATTTTTATTTATTTGGTTTGTCTTGAATTGACGATACATAAGCGTCCTGTTCGGCTCACAAGGGCTAAATACATACCGGAAAATTATATTGGGCTGATAAATTGTAGAAATTAACGCGCACTGGCTAATATTCAAATAATCGCCCGAAATAGATACTTTAATTTTTTCCTGAGGCATACAGTTTTAGCAGCACTTGCAGACGATGTGACAGGAGATATACTGGAACTGACAAGGATGCCAAACACTGGAATAGCCGAGAACCGACACAGAGCCAATTTGTCTAAGGGAGCTTTATGCCCCCCTGAGCACATGCGAACAGTAAAACTAAAATACAGCCTCCACTGGCAGAGCTATCTCATGTACTAACTCATGTCTCCTTTATTAGTTAACGTTTTCCTGTCGTCCCAGTCCAACTTGTCGCATCTTAAGTATTTCGGGTTCCAATGGACACAAGGTCCTTTCATAGGAAATCGTTTGAACGTAGATAGCAGAAATATCTACATTTGAACAGAAAAATATCATTTCATAATCTTAATTTTAGAAAAGACATCGTAAAAATGAACTCATACCTTAGAAATTAAAATAATTTTCAGACCATAAAAGTAAAGTACTAATTAAATATTAATTAAAAAGCATAAAAAAAAAATACGAACCACAATAAACCCACAATTTTCAAAATAAAATTATATAATAATAAAATATTTTTATTCTACACATATATAAAACTGAGTTTACTTTTCTCGGGGCTTTTATATCCTTAACAATAATAAATATTGCGTACTAAGATATTAAAACTGAAATGAGGTTAACAAAGAAAAAAGTGACATTTTCAAATCGATAGTTTAATTAACAGTGGTGCTAAGTAAATTTTCACTAACTGTATGCAAAATAAAACTAAAGGTTTTCTCTTAGAGGAAAATTTCAACTTTTCAATTATTTTCTTAAAACATAAAAAGTGAAAGTGTACTCAGCACCGCTGTGAAGTAAGCCATCGACAAAGTGGTGTGTATGCAGGCTGAAAATGAGGTATCAACCAGGGCCAAGAAAAATAATCTCAGTTAATAAATAGCTGGGGATAAGTAGAATTTAAACTAAAATATGACAATTACAATTAAAGTTGTTTTTGGAAATTTATTTGAATATTTTGAATGAGATGGGTATGCTTTGAAAATGGACATTAGAATAAGCAGAAGCGTTACAAAAATATAAAAAATACACGGATATAGAATGAAACTGTGTTAAGTTTTTGTTTTCATTATTTAATTTTTTATTAAAATAGGTGGGCTCAGTGCAGCTCAAACAGTTTTTCTTTAGTTACAGCAATCAGAATATCAATATATTCAATAATAAAAAATTGATCTCTTTTTTTTTTTGCTCTAAACTACGTAAATTGAGGTAAAAAATACGTTAAAAATTACGATAATAAGTAAACTTAAAAAGTACGTAAATTAAGTCAGAAAGCGATCTATGATGGAACACCAATACAAACTCGTACATTAATGTAAATTTACATGCAATGAAAGAATTGGTACAGTCAATGTACCAATTAAAACTCGTAAATGGAATCACACACAGTTTCAACCTTTAAATTTGAATTTTTGTTCATTGATTTATTATTACCATATTATTATTTACAGCGCGGATTGTAAAAAACAAAACGGTAATGTTGTGCAATATAACTGTTTGTTTTGACTAAAGTTTCCTCACCATTCTTATTGAATTCGTAATAACCAATATTTCACGGCCAGTGGTTTGCCGTTTTAGAATCAAATATAAAATTAGGAGTAGCAAGGAAAATATAAAAGAATCATCTATAAACATTAGATTAAATTTAGATCTATTTAACAACTGCGGATTAAGTCCATTTTCCAAGGTTGGTTATCAAATATGCTATCTTAGTTTTCCAAGTTTTCGATAGGAACAAATTCTATTTGTTCTAAGATTATACAATCTTCACTCAGGAATTGAACAAGCAACTAACATAAATCTGAATTCTGTTTTTCATTCGGTTATTAAAAGAAATAGCCGTTTTTTAGTACATGGCGTGGACAAACATAACTTTCTTTGTTTTAGGTAAATAATTTCTTCCATTTTATCATCGCAATAATTTATCAGTTATAATAAAAAATATCCATAAAGTCTGAACATGTTTATTTTTATATAACTCCGTCCTTTTCAGCCATTCTCAAGGATATCAATTGATTAACCATTTCAATTAAAATTGAATCATTTAATTTATGATTAAAACATTCTGAATTGTAGATTATCTCCTACCTTATTTATATTACCACAATGACAAAGTCATTAAAAAGTTTATAGGCTATTCTGCGTTTGTCAAAATATATTTTAGTCCGTTAAACTATAAAAGTTAATTAAATAAGAAAATACTATGCACCAATCAATTAACTTTCATCATATTGTGTTAAATTACTTTTTTTTTATCTACTAGTTTACTTTTTCTAATTTTAGTCAAATTATACTGTCTATTACAACTTATTAATCACTTTATGAAAAATATATTGGTTACTCTACCTCCCATACTAGCTTTGGTATATTCTCATTATAATTCCAATTTGATTTTTTTTATTTTGCCCATGGGTAGAAGAAGGCAGCACACTTCAACTGACATCATTGTACCTAAGTATTCCTTATTTTCAATGGAGGGCACGAAAAAAAAAATTATTTTAGTTTATATATTTATTAATTTTAGTATTGAAAATCTACTAAATTATTAGTATTAAATTATCTTATACATAAACATTTTAATCACAAATCAATATTGCTTAAGATTTTAGCATAATGCTGGTTCAAGTTTTTTGTGTCCGGTTTGGAAACTAACCGTAACTTTCCATACCGAGGTTGTTCATCTCATGTATTGACGCAATTTGTATAGAAAAAATATATTAATGTATATACAATAATTTATCACAATAAAAGAAATCGATAATATGCAACAGAACTATAGAGACTCAAATAAAAACATACCCAACGATTTTTATAAATTATGCATATAATCACACTGTCGTCTATCTATTATCTAGTTAAAAACAAATTTTTCCGTCTTTATCGTAATAATTCGAAAAAAAAAATTGGAATTTTTAATGTTCATTTTCAGATCCTTAATAATAGCCGAAGTACGCGAGTAAATGAAATTTCTAATTGGCAGAGATTAATTGTCGATTTTTAAGGATCATTCTGAAATTACCTGTAACTGAAAAGAATGTCCAAAAATGGCTATTGGTTAAATTCCCCTATTGGTGTTTATATTGTTTAGAATTTTTACATTTTTCTAATTAATTTTATCAATGCAAAACTTTTAAGCCTACAAAAGAATAGTTATATACATAAGAATAATACCTATTTATTTGGTAACGTTAACAAAACAAATTTAATTTATCTCTTCTTTCATCGTCAACTCAATAATTCTGGAATTTAATCACGTTTTTTGTTTGAAATTTTTAACAAAGGCATTAACATTAAATGGTGAAAAAAATGTACGAATTGGTTGGATTTAAAGCATACTTTAATATTTACTGCTGTTTATTATAAAAGGTTAATATAATAGAAATTCCATCTCCGATATTGAATAATTGTAAAGGAGTAACGGTTCAGGCTTTCAAAATTAAAATTCTACTCTTAATAAAATATAAATAATTCACTAATTAATATTTGAAAGTTCAATCACTCATAATTAATTAAAACTTTATGTGATATAACTAGGAATGATTTTTGGTGGCTAATATGAAAGTTTTAAAAATACTTACCAGAAACCATAATTAATTTTGGTACCATCATAATATTCTTACCTGAAACATAAAAAAAAAAACAAGATAGAATCGTATACTAATAAATAAAAAATACCTAATTAAGAAATATAAATAAATCAATATTCAAATAATTTAATGTAAAGTAAATGAAATTCTTGTTCTATAAAAATTTCATGACTACCGAGCATAACCATCGTATTATGCCTTAGCCTTCAAGATCGAGAGAATTTTCCTGTGATATACCCCTTGGAGGAAATAAGGTGTTTCATAAGGGAAAAATGGCCTTTCAAAAATGAAAAGTTTTACAGAGATGTAATTCATGATATCATTCAAAAGGAGGCTCAATATAGCAACCCCCTCGGCGGTCGTGGAACAGCAATACGTTTTATAAGGCACTATATCACTCTAAAGAGCATAAACGTTTCAGATGCGAATGGCGAGCCTCAAAGCCGCCACCTTTAATAAACTTCGTTGCACCCTTTTTACATGAAGGCATATAACGTGAGGTAAGTTTAAGAAACATTTCATAGGCCATTGTAACAGTGAATTACTTAGAAAAAAAATGTGTGTTTTGTATTCAAATAAATGTTTTTTTCTATACATAAAATTATAACTGACACCTTCATTTAGTACTAATACAGTTTCTTTGCGCAGAAAGTAGAGCGATAAATCGTATTTTAAGGTTTTTTTTTTTGGTTTTTTTTTTACGAAATAATCCAAAACTATAAGCTTGATACAATAGGCAGTCTTATTAGTACAAAAGCCGGGAAGAAAAAAAGGCAGTTATCTAACCCCGATTTTCGATTACTTTAATGAAAACTATGTATAATTAATAGTAAAAATTGACGAGTCTGCCAAGTATAGGTAGGGGGAATAAAAAATGGTGGCTGTTTCAAAACATTAATTTTTCATTCGAAGCTCTATATCTTAAAAGCTAACAACACTGGAAAATCTAAGAGAACATTATTTAAAGAAGAGGAAATTTGCTGAAATATTAGCCCTAAAAGAGCTGTTACGTCCAGTAGTTCTCGAGATATAGCTTTTTAAAAAGAAAAATTTCTTAAAAATCTACTGAAAGATTAGTAGTTAGTTAATTTATGTTGAGAAATCTATATCTCAGGAACTAAGTGACGTACAGATGCACTCAAATTAAAGCTAGTTTAATGGAATATAAAGAAGTTTATGACCTTTACCTTCGTAGAAATAGTATTTTTCATGATATTTGCTAAAATAAATTGATTTATAGTTGTTCGGACAATAAGTTTGATTTATGAAAAACTTAATTTCAGAAACCATTGGATGTACAGATTTCTTCCAGCGCTCAAATTAAGGCTAGTTAAATTTACTACAAGATAGTTAATTATGTTTATCTTTGTAGGAGTAGTAGTTTTTATGATATTTGACAAAATATACTTACAAAATGTTAATTTCTAGTTGTTCGTATAAAATGTTGGATTTTTGAAAAAATATATCCCTAGATCCATAAGATGCACATATGTCTGCCAACACTCCAAATAAAGGAAATTTAACTTTATATAAAGTAGGTTATGACATTTATCTTCGTAGGGGGAAGTAGTTTTTATTATATTCACATATGAATATAAATTTGGCAAATGAAAATTTGTCCGAACAACTATAAATACATTTATTTTAGCAAATTCATGTAAACTATCACTCCTACGAAGATAAACATCATAAACTACTTTGTAGCTGATTAAACAAGCTTTAATGTGAGTGCTAATAGACATCTGTATGACGAATGGTTTTGGAGATACAAATTTTTCAAAATAAATTCACTAACTACTGATCATTCAGTACCTCCCATACAACATTTTTCTGAAACGTTGCTTTTTAAAAAGCTATATCTCGAAAAATAATTAACATAAATAACTCTATTAGGGCTCATATTTTAGAAAATTTACTATTCTTTAAATGACGTTCTCTTAGGTTTTCGTTTGTTGTTCCTACTTTTTAAGATATAGAGCTCCGAAACAGCCGCCATTTTTTATTCCCCCTACCTATAGTTGGCAGACCTCATGAACTTTGACTAGTAATTATAGATAGTGTTCATTAAAGTAATAAAACATTGGGGTGAGATAACTGCCTTTTTTCTCCTCTTGGGCTCTTGTACTCTTGTATATTATTTCTGCTCTGAACTCTGCTGCTACTTTCAGAGATACAGCTTTTCTAATACTCAAGTGGAACAAGCATATATAGCATAGGATGAAATAATGTTTCAATTACCCTGAAAATAATTATTGTTTCACTTTTTCAACTCTATAAAAGTATCCAGCTAATTTTCACTGAACGAAACAAATCTTTTTTATAATTGATAAAATCCAAAGTGGTATATTTGGTAATTATGCAATTTCGGGTTTTATTAAATTTTAATGTTATTTTATATTTTCTTCGGAATTCAAAAAAGACCTATCAGAACGTGCGACGTCAGGCATAAACAATTTTTCACTTTTATCGTAATTAAAAAATTAGCAGTTATCTTATTTCTTGAAGCACAATGTTCTCAAAAATTTTTAGCAATATTCCCAGATTATTCTAAAATTAAGAGTAGAGAATAATTTATATTAGTTCATAAATAAGAATCAATTACTAACATGCAACTTTGCTATTAATTTCTATCGATCTATCGACATCAGTATGAAACACGAGCGGTATATTTTGATGTAAATAAAAGTACATGCCCCATTCCGAGAGTGAATATTAACGAGGATTTAATTGGTAGCACTGGTTGAAGACAGGTTAATTACAGGTGGTGAGAGGCGTTGAAAGGCACTCTCATTGACACAGCTCTCTCCTCTCTCTGCCGGTATTGAAATGGATCTTTTCAGGGCAGAGTTTATCAGCCCAGGCAGCGACATGGGATACGTATCCAACTTCTTGTACAAAAGATATAGGATAATATCTCTTAATCTATTAGAACTGAATAGGTAAGTAATATTTTATCAAATCTTTCATTGATACTAAAAAATCATTAGTTAGTGAATTTATTTTAAGAAATCTACATCTCAGGAACCATAAGATGTATAGATGCCTACCAGAACTGAAATTAAAGCTAGTTAAATGCACTATGAAGTAATTTATGACGTTTATTTTCATAGGAGTAGTAGTTTTTATGATATTTGACAAATTACACCCATAAAAGGTTAATTTATAGTTGTTCGGATGAAATTTCTGATTTTTGAAATAAAATATCTCAGGAACCATAAGACGTACATATTTTTGCTAGCACTCAAAATAAAGGTAATTTAACTAACTGTAAAAATGCCACGTATCTGCGTAAGGGTACTAAAATCTATGATATTGCCATTTGAATACAACTTTTGCACAGGACATTTTGCTCGCACTACTATAAATCAATTTATTTGAGCAAATATCACAAAAAATACTACCCCTACAAAGATATACGTCATAAACTACTACATCAAATTAGCTTTAATTTGAGTGGTTGAATGGTTTTTGGGATATATATTTATCAAAATAAATTCGTTAAATTTTGATTTTTTAGTGCATTTTTTTATAAATGTAAGTAGCCCTATTACGGCTCATATTTTAGCAAATTTGCTGTACTTAAAGGATGTTCTCTTAGGTTTTCAGTGTTATAGTTACAGTGGTAGTTTTTAAGATATTGAGTTCCGAATGAAAAATTACTTCTTTTTTATTAACGTTTTAAAACAGCCACCATTTTTTATTCCCCCTACATGTACTTGTCATATTCATCAATTTTGAATTGTTATTGTGTATAGTTTTTATTAAAGTATTCAGAAATTGGGGTGAAATAACTGCATTTTTTCTCCTTTTGATCTCTTATCCTACTAGAAGGTTAGTAGTAAATATGGGGTTGTGAAATTGTATCAGGATTAATTTTATTAGATTAACTGAGCGATTGAAGCACTATTTTATTTATTTCAGTAGCTCTCCCTTGAATTACTATACAACTTTACACTAACGCCCTTGAATAAGGTCTATTATAACCAGAAATAAACGCGAAAATTCGTCTCAAGAGATTAGTTTGTATCAGGACTCCGTAGGCTATTCTAAAAGCAGGTCAGTCTAAGGGCGCGCTGGACACTTAAGGGTTGAAGAGCGACAATCATAAGCAAAAAGCCCTGCTTAACCTAGTGGGGTGTTTAAGCCACTATGGGATTCGGGGCCCTTCAGATAATAGATGTCGCCTTCCATATTATTTTTTGAACAACTTAGGATTAACAACAGAATTACATGATATACGAGTTTAGATAATTATTTAATTAATATTTCAAATGGGACAAATATTAAAAACAAAAAACCCAGACTTTACTACAGATTCGTTATTTGATTTTTTTAGCATAAAAATGATGAATTACTTCTTCAAAGTCTATTATTTTAAGTTCCTTCGTTTCTATGATACATTCTACATGATATTCAGCTCAATCTTTCATGACGCTGTCGTAGTTCTCAGTTAATTTTTTATAACTTTTAATTTAAGGATTATAGGAGTTAGGGGGCCATATGGATCGCGGTGTTGAAGTGTAAAGATGGAACGGGTTACAAGTCTTATTTTTAAGAAAATCTATTGAAAGATTTATCTGTATGAAAGTAATTTTTATTTCATTTTTCTTGAGAAGTACTTTTACTTTTACTGTTTTCGAATTTTTTTTTTTAGTACATCTTAACCGTGAAAAACACTTTTTGGCACCTTTATAAATTTTGCTTATAGTTGCTACATACACTAGATATTGTTTATAATGACCTTCAAGGGACCAGGCCTATTCGGTCATTATAGGCGATCGTCGTTATAACAAATCACTGTACACATCATGTAAATGTCAAATATGATTATCAATACCAAATACAAATAAATTACTTAATTCAGATGGTAGCAGCTGAATTTGACAAACAGATGGTATAACCGTGGTTACTATATAAATCAGATCTCTGAAAATCACAGGTATCGAAATATTTGTCACTATTAGTGATACGTCGTTATATCCGCGGACATTGTAAGCTTATGCAACGATTATTTCTAAAACATAAAAATTTCTTTCTACTATTTTTCTCCTTCTTATCACGTAGAAAAAGTACATACAGACATAATTTAATCAAATATATTACCGAAACTAGGTTTTATAATAAATATTTGAAGTATTAAACTCGTCCATCCTGACAACAGATGACATGATGATGTGGGACGAAAGAATTTTGTGGTTACGCTCTGGTCAAGGTGTAACTTTAACATACATCTTATAACATTTTAGTAACTTTCTGCAGAACGAATGAAAAACGCTAAAACTTCAACTCGAAAACCTCAAATGAGCAGATGGAGACAGAAACAAAATAATCGCAATTATATTTTGGCATTATCAACTAACAGTTTTTTCTTTTAATAAAAATAATGCAAGACGCCACAATCAAGGGCAATAAGTTTTGATATTTTATTTCATCCACGTCATATATATATATATATATATATACTAAACTAAAGAAAAAATAAGAGAGAAAAATAAAAATAAATAACAATTAACTAACAAAAAGATAAATAATACAAATATGATATCGATAAATGAAAATAGTAACAACCAATTAAATAATTACAAGATATTTTATATACAAGATATACTTTATACAAAATAAAATAACTACATTTCGCTTATAAATCTATACGATGTGCTTTCACCCGAAATCGATTCTAAACGTTACAAAACCGACCTCGCAGAAGCCCATTTATAAAGAAATTCCAATCAGGGACTTCGTTAGAATTATTTAGTCGGCTCGAAGCGAGTAAAATGATATGACGATAACAATCAAACACAGGATCGACCCTAGTCCTAAATAAACCAGTTACGGTATTAATTGCCAATGAGGGCTGTAAGTCTCGAGATACCGTCCATTGCCAACAATAAGGATTATTTATTTCCATGGTTAGCAAGGTGTGCGGCAGCCGGGCACGGCAGTCATAATTCTAGCTATTGCCAAATAAGTTCTATCTATTCGGTTCTGAAACACTAGAAACTCTAACTGGAACTTTCTGGGGTAGGCTGATGTATTTGATTCAGAGCTATTTCTCATAGTTTGCCTCTGGTAACAACTTTACTAGCATTGAAACTTATTTAATATCCCCCACGCTCTAGCTTGAATTACATGACAACTCGAGTAAAGCTGGATATAAACGATAAATGTAAGTTTCACGATACAAAAATGTAATTCATCTAGCAATTGGTAATTAATGACTAAATATATATCAGAATTTGTTGAAAATTCAGTAACCCATTTAAAGAAAAAAAAAGTCATTGATAGACATATTTAAAATCAATCAACTAAAATTAAGTAAAAAGAGTTTGTATTTACTTATTACGAAAAAAAATATATGGACCAAACATGATATTTAGAACAATAGCATAAACGAATTATAACTATTACAGACAAAATTGGTGTGTAGCAACATAACGAAAAACATTATTGAAAAAATGCAGGTAATAGTGCTAAAAACGATTAAACGACTGAGTTTTGACAATTAAAATTGGTCAAATAATTTTCGTATACGAAATTTGTACGAATTTTGTTTGGCATGAAATTACAGGGATAATAATTGTTGTGGGAACTTGTTTTTGAACTTAAACTGCCACTTTTGTTGGTTCACTGTGATATAAACCATTGATTATAAAATTTATAATACATTAGATTAAAGGAACAAAAATATTTATTTATTTTATTCGATTTTATTTATATTGATTTTTTTTCTCTTTTTACTTTTATCATTATAATTTTTTTTATGGTCGGTCATACTAATATTAATACACAATAGTATATAACCATTTAATTACCAATTATGAAAAAAATGAGAAAACAAACAAATTAGCCTTCAAATTTCTAAATGAGCCCTTGAGGATGAAAAACACGATTTTTTTTTTCATTTTTAGGAAAAATAAAGAAAGAAGCAATCCCTTTTCTCGTAGTTACTTTACCCTATAGACAATTCTAAGAGTACTGGGATTGAAGGATTTAGAAGATATATAAAGGTTTAGCGTTAATTTATGAGTTGGGGGCAAGTGACCTTGATGTTTTGGCTTTAAACATCAAAACAACAAACATTACAGCTTTCCCCATTGTTTAAAATAGCACTTTAGAAAAAATTACTAAGACCGTTTTGGGCCTTTTCCAACGCTTGTTTTACTAGATTCTTGTGAAAAGTTAGTATAATTTTTACAAGGAATGTTTATTGTAGCAGGGCACAAACAAAGAAGAAAATAAATACCGTTGTTGCCGAGAATGATAAGATAAGTGAGAATTCTCGTGTCTGCAGCGGGAACGGTTCGAATCCGGCTTGGATCGAGCGGCTTGGCTTTTATTTCGTGATGGTCCTTGGTCTTCCATTCTGGAATAGTTTGGTAACCAGTAGGATAGCCTGTATCTTTTGCCCTAAGATGAAGAACATAAGGCCGTAAAAAAAACGCTAAACAGTCCGGCAACATCCAGTTATTGAATGTCCAAAAATGCCATCAAATGACATATACATTTGCATTTTTTTTTTTTTTTTAAACAACGCTTTTCACATTTAAAACACGTTTTAAAAATAATTTCAAATATTTTTCTCCAAATGATCACAATATTTTTACGCTATCGCACCTTATGGTCCATTATAAACTATAAACAATTTTCTACTAAAAGTTAATATGTAAGTAGTTTTTCACTTCTTAAAATATGATATTTTTTGAAAAATTGAAATTCTACACCCAAAATGTATTCAGTTTATTTCAAAACATAAATTTTCACTGGTCAAATAAGAGTTAGAAATTCACAATACAAATTTAACTTAACTCAATAACTTTTCCTATGAGGATATTTTGACTTTAGATAAAAAAAACTCATCATATGTTGATCAATGAGATTAAATAAAAACATTATTAACCAATATAAATTCTCAGTTCAAATAAATTTTCAATAATTTTAAAGATATAAACGAAAACTGTAAGGTTCAAAGTCAGTGTTCATTACCTCTTGGTCCGTGCGTGGTCCATAACATAACCCCCAATTGTAATTTCGTCGCCAAATGAAACAGAGATAAAGTGGTGTTTGTCTCTCACAGCCATTGTCTGTCTCCAACCTAATCTCTCTCCCGAGTCGTCACTGTTGAACAAGATTTAATCCTTTGTCCTCAGTTTTACCTCATAAGGCTTATCTGCCTCCTGTTTCAGGGGCTTCGTATACTTCAGCCTTCCTATTGTGTTCCCTGCGATCTTGTATAGAGTAAACGAGATCAAAATGAAGAGGAAAAAACAATAAAATGAACTCAGAAACAAGTTAGTGGAATACCGATCAAAGAGTCGGAAGATATTGTAATTTGTATAGAATTTATGAAAGTGAAATGCAAAGAATAATTAAAAATAACAGATCTAAGAAATATATTTATAAATATTTTACATAAGGAAACTCATGTAACTCAACTATATAGGTTTGATATGATATTGATATTAATATAAGGTATGATAGAAGAAAATCTATGAATAAGTACTGCAGGTATTGTAGTACGATACTAATAATTTCCAAGTACATTTCTAAGATATATCGATAGGAAATTTGACATTAAAGATATAGTAATCCTAAAAATTACTTATAAAATTGGGAGGCATAATTTAATAATAAATACAATGTTAAATACTATTTTGAGGGAAAATGTAGCAGGAATGGAAAGAGATATAAAAATTGTACTTTATAAACGGGACTCACAACTAATGTGGAATCAATTATTAAAAATTAATTGTGGGATACAAAATATAATATCATAATTATAATATACTGATCCAAAAATGGAATAAATAATCTATATTACGTCTAAAATTACATTCAGAAGTCTGCTTACATTTTTAGAGAGGGCGTCAAAAGTAAGTTCAGTTTGAAAATGGCTATACAGGGAGGGTGGTATACTCCCCTGCAACGATGACCATATATAAAGGTGTGATCCTAGGAATTCTGAGGTATGCATCCCCTGCGTGGAGCCGAAACCTCACGCAGACACAGAA
>NW_027116715.1:1507171-1538816 GCF_000696795.3 Halyomorpha halys | reverse complement strand
CAAGAAGTGGGAAGTTACTAAGGTCCCCGCAGCTCAGGTCCACGTTAAGTTTAGTAGGAATATCGTCATGATAATCTAAACTGAAGGGGCAGGCAGCAAACCTCTCTGATACGCCCTTGGTTCATGATAAGGCCCGCCTCTTTGGCTTCACTTTTCCTGAGAGCTTACATCTCTGTTGTACTCCTTCCTCCAAGGTTCTATAGCGCATAAAATCTATTTCGGTCATTTGCTGACCTGTATCAATTTTCTTATCCTCCCAAAGTTTGTGAATTAGTGTTTATTCTATTTTTTACTTTGAATCATTAAAACAGTGCAACATGTAAATAAGAATGTTAAAACGAATCATGTATACTTCTAGGAACAAGTTTTGAATGTAACATTGTTTAGCCATTTATGATGATGTGACTAACACATTTTACCAGTACTTCTCAGACATCCTGATATGAATTTGGCCAAATAGAAACTTGCAAGTATGCAACCAACACAAATATCTCCAGCAACGGTTGGAAATAAGCTTAGGACACCTTAGGGAACTTCTACAATTTTTACTGGCACAATAAAATTTCAAGTATTACCGACAAGAAGAGGTATTCCACCAAAACGACAAGAGACGATCCTTCCATGCCCAAGGGTCGCAAGCGGGAATGACAGGAAGAAATGGCCACAACACAAAAAGCACACAGCAGCAACTAATTACTGAAAGTCTTGGAGGTGCGTCACGTGGTTTTTGCCTGTTTATTGGGGCCCTTAATGCTCTGCCCAGGTGTGCCCTCCGCATTGTCCCAGCGAAAAAATCCCCCTTCTTCACCTGCCCATAGCCCTATTATATCTGTACCGTCGGGAATTTTCCCTCCGTTTGTCACAACAGTTTGATTTTTACGGACCTCCTTTGGGAGAGAGGTAATCGGCTGAAGGATCTTTTTCTTTCCTTTGTGATGACAGCTGAGGGTGACTTCTTACTGGTGATTGATATTCGTAGGAAACATCATTGTTAGGATTTTTTTTCCATTAAAAATATCTTTCGGAGCATGACAGATATACTGAAACGATAAAGAATATAAAGAAATACTGCAAACTTAATAATATTTTTTTTTTTAATTTTAATTTCAAATATAAACATAAAAAGCTGTTATGATTCCTCAATTAATTTACATAGCATTGCAGAATCTGGTGGCATAGATCAATTTTTGCCAAAATTCAATTAAATATTTTTTTAAAAAATATATCCCACAATCTAAGCTAAATCGTGTAACGGATCTAAAACATACCACAATTATTGTTTAAGTTTCCAGAGAAGGTGTAAATATTAAAAAAAAAAAATGTTAATGCCATTTATTTTAATACTGGCATAAGAATTAATGATCTACTAGTGTATATAAATGATTATCATATTGAGTGCCTAATGATGACAATAAAATAAATTATTATTCCAGCTTTCTTATTATATTTCCAAAAAATTGACTTTCTGGACTACTTTTTTAGTTCAAGACCTTAGAACAAGTTCTGAAAAAAAAAAAATTGAAAAAATAGAATTTTCTTAATCAGAAATTGCCACAATCTGATTAATGTGATATCTTCCTTCCTCCATTTTATCATGTACCATATAATTTTGTATTTTAAAAAAATTGAAAAAAATATATGCACCATTACAGATATTGTTTCAATGAATATATTTCCACAGATTAATACAATAAAATATATTTCAATTATTTAGAGATAGAATACAAAACAAAATTTCTCAAGCACGTTCTACAATTCATAGTGCATACACCTAAAGTTTCCAGCGGACGGCTCTTCCGAGTGTCATTACTTAGGAGGATTAAAAAGTTTCCGTCCAGGCCAACTTCGACCAAAGTCTTGTGGATCAAACCGTTTTTTAATTATAAATTTTAAGGAGGAATCATTAAAAAGTGTCAAAATTTCTAGGGAATAGAAGTAGAAACAGGAATAGGATTAGGAAGAATGAGAATTTAAGGTGAGTGATAATTCAAATATGAGAATTGCAACTTTTTCTATTTCCACGACAAAGATAAGAGTGAAAAACTATTATAAATAACTATAGTTGTATTAAAATGATAGAATAAGTGATATAAAGTTTTATTGTCGGTCCAAAGTACAGCTGAACAGTACTTACTTTTTCGATTTTATAAAAAAAGTATGTGAGTAGTGAGTAATAAAATTATTGATTTTGTTTTTGATTATGTTAACTTTAAAATGATTCAGTACTTTTGTAATTAATAATATCAAACTCGAAAGAAAATCCGTAATCAATTACTTATTATATTTGAATACATTTTTTTTTTTCATTTTCTAATTAATTCTTTTCATTTTCAAATACAATTTACTTAAAACTGATGTACAAATTGAAATCAAGCAGTTTTTCCTAAATGATAAAAAAAATATATATTACTCAAAATAGTAAAATATATTTTAATAAATTGTACGATTATTATACTTTCACTCAAAATTTTTTAGTTCTAATTACAAATTTCGAATTCACACTGGTTTGAGTATGAATTCTTGAATTAATAAGTTATACTTTATTAATTTAATGATTGTCATGAGTTGAGATTACTGTACTATCATTGAAATATTTTGAGTATGAATAAAGTAACTGTACTCTGTAATTCAGGACTCGTAAAATTTTCTCAACTCTGGTCCTAAGACTAAATGGCGTAATTGCAAAATCTGTTATCTTCTGTTTTGATGCATTTTATCGAAGTTTTCTATTTTATTCACAATGCCAAAAGGTCAGGTCCTTATGTGATGTAACTACATAGATCAGTTAATGATGGTTTCTAGACAAATAGGTGGGACAATCAAATCGACTACTTGGCTTTGTTTGGACTACTTACTGAGGTTTACTGTTGGTTATTGAGGTGTGAATGAATATTCTGAAATTCCTGAGATTTCTTTTCCGTTTTTTTCAATTTTACCACGAAAATATGTATTTGTCGGAAGTAAAAACATTGTACGTAAAATATTCTAGACAATTAAATTGTGTAGACTATCCCACAAGAATGTTTCTATTATTCTATGTTTCTATTAGAGATTTGTTATAATTTAAGATATATACGTTCGTAAAAGTAATAAATTAATGAAAACAAAAAACTTTTTTTACTCACATCCGGATTATTTTTGTTACTTAATCCTTGCAATCGATAAAAACAAAATTTCTTTAAAATTGAGGCTAGGCTTTATTTCAATTAGATTTCAAGGTAAGTCGAAAATAAAAGAAAAATTCTATCATCATTTCTACGCCGATCGACTTTTCTCCTAGACCACCGCTCAGATTTTTTTTTTTATTTGCACCAACGTCACAGGTCACCTCAGGATTATCCCCGGAGGTCTGCATTACCATATACTATTTATTTTCAAAATGGCGGCAGAAATACTTCATATTATTCTTCTAATTGGCCCCTATTTTGAAATATATGGTATATAGGACTATTTAACCCCGCAAATAATTCTCCAACGGTCTATATCTTTCGTTCAGGTCTTAATTCGACTAGTAGAAGATTTAAAGCTTAATCTTACACGTTTTGATTTTTTTATAAACGTCCTAAATGTAGTGTCCTGTATTACTAAATAAAATTAATTATGAATCACGGTTAAGCCCGCTAAAGGAATAGGACAACAGGATAGCAATTAAAATACCAAATTTCATCAAGAGAACGGAGATTGCGGTGGCGAGAGAAGGACATGTCAAGGACAGGACTTCTTTAAACAGGCAGTGCCGCGAGGTGCACCAACCGGATGGATAATTCGATCGTCGACAAATAGAGGGAGCCTTTGTGGTCGACTAATCCATCCCAGTCGACAAAGGACGTCAAAGGCAGCCTGCGAGGGACGCCTGTTCTGGGCAGATGGATGAGGAAACTGTGTCAGGGGGAGGGAGAGGAGAGGGGAACTTTTATATTTGGCACAATAACTGTCCAAGGAGAGGATGAGGAGGGAATGGGAGATCGTGGGGACGCCAAATCTGACAGGAGGGATTAGCTCCGCCTCATCGGTTACCTATTTAGTCATCATTGGTTAAATGTCCTCGTGCGAAAGAGAAAAAAAATTCAACACAACATCTGTATCCCAGGACCATTAAGAACATCATCAAATAGAGCCAATGGATCCAACTTCCAATTGTTGTACGGTAGGGAAAAAATAATCTTTTATAATAGTATAACTAAATCTGCTACCAAGCCCAGCATTAATTTATTTACTCAGATAAATTAATAGATATGATTAAAGAATTCATATTAATAATTAACATATAATTGGCATAATTTAATCTTGTTTTCGACTGAATGACTATTAATGAATTGGACATTGCCAAAAAACGATCAATGTTCTCGCAAGCCAGGAGAGGCGAATATAGGATGGAATATGCAATGGTGTAAACATTAAAATATTTTATCAAATAATAGTGTAAATCGAATTGTAACTGAAGGAGAGAGCTTCAATGGCCCTTTCCAAATGGAAACCTAATCCCAACAATTTTCTGGTCAAGTATTATCTCTAGTTTTATACGGTTAAGGTTTCTTTGCGGTTTTCGCGGTTAATAAAACATATCAATTTTTAAAAAAATCAAACCATTGATACAGCTTTTAAAAATTAAAGTATAAAAATTGAACCTATGTAAGATAGATAAAATAACGTCAAGTATTGTTCCCGAATATTTTTTCAGGTATGTAAAAACTACGTAGTTCCGAAACCACTTATCTTTATAGCAAATCGTTTATTCAAGGTTCAATTAGTATATTTAATATTTTTAGAACGAAAATATGGTTCATGAAAGCATGATTCATGGTTGGTTATGATTAAAATATAGGTTGACGTGTCAAAGAGCTGACATGTGACAAAGATGTCACAGATTTGGCCAGTTGCTCCAGCTGTTTCATATTAGTCCTATGAATGTTACAAATCGTAGAAAATTGTTTATACTTATTAACTTATCGACTGTTTTTATTATCAATTATTTTAATTGTAGTATGCACAGAAGGAAAAGAGTGGTATTGGAATAATGAATAATAAAGTCTCAAATGAGAACAACAAACAGAAAATAAAATAAATCTTTATACGCATACATACATATATGTTATAATATATGTATTACATAGTTATTTATGTTATATATAATCTCTGTAGAACTAACAATAAATAAAAATATAAACAGGTCAAGAAAAATTTTAATTATATATTATTACTCTTACAACAGCCCATGTCTCGAAAGAGAAAAGACATAACACGATAAAGTATTCAGAGCCCCAAGAGCGGTACCGCCTGATAAGCTAACTCATTGGTTATTCAATAGGCGGTGGCCATCTCCCAAAACAATAACCACCGCTCCTACCGCACCCAAGCGGTGATTAGAATTACGAACCTGTTAAGTCCCTTACCCATTCAGATTACATAACCAGTGCTAAATTATAAGATAAACAACGGGATCATAAAAACGTGGAGAATTCGAATTTATTACGTATAGCATTGTGTATGCATGTATTATTGGAATTAATTATTGAATGGTTCGATACTAACACTGAATCGCGTGACCTGCACCCGGCTAACATAATTGAATCTTTTATTTGAGAAACTCGTCTACAGACATTTATATGGAATTCGAGTTTATTCCGGAATTGCTCCTCACCTCCGGATTATAAAAAAAGTACCATTTAGAATGGATATTTCACAAATAATAAATAAACATTACAGATAACCTTAAAATACCAAAGGTAGTAAAAGGAAATACCAAACACGATTTATTCCTTTTTTAACAGTAAAGCATTCACTACTTCACAGTTTCTTTTATGTTTTAGAGGAATCGGGAATAAACCTACTTCAAAGATATAGTTCTGTTTTACTATTCAGACATTGGCCAAAGAAGATATGAGGTGACTGGTGGTGTCCCACGGGGCTCGGTATTAGGGCCTCTTCTGTGGAACGTCATGTATGACGCCATCTTCAAATTGACATTGCCGGAGGGAGCCACATTTTGGCACACGTTGTGGGATTCGCAGATGACGTTGCAGTTGTAGTGGCGGCGAAGCTCTTGGAAGAAGTTACCCTCATCGCTAACCAGGCTGTTGCTACGGTTCGAGGTTGGCTGTCGTCGGTAGGCCTACAACTTGCAGATCACAAGACTGAGGTTCTCCTAGTAACTAGCAGGAAGCAGACTGAGTCCATCACTGTCACAGTTGATAGGCACGAAATTCGTTCCCAGTCTTGTTTAAAATACCTAGGAGTCATGATAGATGCACGTCTCCGCTTTAATGTTCACTGGGAGTATATCAACGCCAAATCTGCTAAAGTAGCATCCTTTTTGTCACGCCTTATGCCAAACGTCGGAGGTCCCAAAGAAAGTAGCCGAAGGGTTCTGGCTACTGTTGTCCCCTCCATTATGTCATATACAGCCCCGCATTGGAAAGAAGCGATGGCTACCTTATCATACAGGAGACAGATGGTTTCAGTTTACCGCAGAGTTTGTTTAAGGACAGTTAGCGCTTTTCGAACTGTTTCCTACGAAGCGGTGTGCGTGTATGCTACCTGTGGAACTCCTTGTTGAAGAAAGAAGCAGGCACTATGGACGACGCTTACACGTTTCCAGAGAAAAAAATAACCATCGATCAGTGGCAGCAGCGTTGGGAGGCTGCAGATTCCGGGAGGTGGACTCGCAGATTAATACCCGATGTTGGCACGTCACCATCGCAATGCTGGTCGCCAGCATGGTGAGGTGGATTTTTACATAGCCCAAATGTTGACCAGACATGGATGCTTTAGAGCCTACCAGTACAGCTTCAAACTGGACAACACCGCAGAATGCCCTGCATGTCAGACTGTTGAGGAAACCGCGAAGCACGTGTTTTTCACTTGCATTCGCATTGCAGCAGAACGGAATGAATTGGAGAGAGTGTGTAGGGAGGTGGTTATAGTGGGTAAAAATCCCACACACGAATAGGCACGGGCCTATCCGTGTCTTTTGAAGATTTCCACCGACCTCCGTAAAAAAAAACACACACATCGTTTGATTCTTCTGTTAACCACCATTATTTTTTTTTAAATTAAGCTTCCAAATTATTTTTTTTTTTATCCTCACGTTCTGATTATGACGAATTCTAAGAATAATATTTAGGTATGAATTAGTCGATGATTACAAGATGATCTAGGCTATTTATTTCTTCAATCATCTTCATCACTATGTACTTTACCTTACAGCTACATTTTTTTTCTTATATTTGTAATTAAACGGATATTATTTGCTTCTGAAATTACTATGTTTATATTCTACCACTAAATTCTACAATTTGTATTCAGATATTTACCTACGACTTAGCATATATACAATTTTATTTCTTTACGATAGAATTCAAGGCTTTTAAGATTCAAAACAAAGTTATAAAAACGAGGAGTGGCTCATACTTAACATTCCTTCCTATAGTTTAAATGCATAAATTAATTAAAAAGTATAAAATATCTATGAGTTTGTGTAATGAAATAAAGTTGAAACATATATAAATTTATTTATAAATTATGGAAAAGATGGTCAGGGTAGCGGTCAAAAGAGAAACAAAAATAGTTAACATCTATTTATTTCCCGACGTTTCGCCCCACTTTTTAGGTCTTCATCAGGGCCGTTCAAGTTTTAGTGAATTTTTCAAAACGTCGGAAAATAAATAGGTGTTACATGTTTCTCTTTTGACCGCAACCCTAGACAATCTTCATAAGTTGATATTATACGGTCAACTATTTATTTATATAATAAAATATTTATATATGAAATATTAATTTATTGAAGAATCCAAGATTATGCACCTATTGTTATTCAGTGAACTTAATCCTCGAATTTTCAGAAAACCAGTCTTTTTTTAGTAATTTACGACGATTTGGTTATCTAAAAATCTTTCGATTTTTAATTAATTCAAGTGAAAGCAGAAAAATATTGTCTCTACCTCATTATTATAAAATTTTAAAAAAAGAAGCTTTTTACCTATCAAATAGTAGAAAATGACAGATCAATCAATATTATACTAATTCAGTTTTAGTGTGGACTAAACTGAAAAATAACGATTACACACCAAACTTCAACAGTTAAAAAAGGTTTACCAATTACAGATAATACATTCCTGACTATATGCTAAACTGTCTTGTAATGATTCATTGTATTAATTTGGTTGGTCTTAGCTGTTGATATGAGATGTCCACTCTCTAGTTTTACTAAGGTAAATAATGTTATGTTTTTCGGTTCTGATGCTGTAATCAGTCCAACATAAACAGATATGCTCTTTTTGAAGAGGACATATACTTTAATGGCAAACATTATTCCAATGTATACGTTAATACCCTCACTCGTTCATCCTTCCTTTCAAAAAACGAATTGAAGCTTCGTGAGGCATTTAAAAAAAAAATATTATTAGCCTTTTCAGGCCATATTGCCTAGTGAATAGTTTCCTTTATTTGGATCGTTTATTTTCCCAAAGCATTGCTGGTAGAATGGATCTATTGAGTGATTGAAGTAGGTACGAAGACAAAGCCGACGATTCATTGCAACAGAGCTTTCACTATTGTCGAGATCAAATAAAAAAACTACCGCGACTTGAGCTCAGGCAAGCAGCCACTAAATGTCCTTTCACGTAGTCATCACTTTTAATTGCGACCATGTTATTTCCATGTCGGCGGTTCAAGTCATTTGAATGGCCTGTAAATTTCAAGACGCTGTTATGTCCGAATCATTAACATTAGAGATTTTATTTGATTAAGAGAAAAATAAAGAATTTGTAAAAATAAATTATTAACAATGGGGTAGGGGGATAAATGTAACCTATATGTAGGTAGTACAAGAGCCCAAGAGAAGAAAAAAAGGAAGTTATTTCACCCCAATTTTTGATTTAAGTCTGCTAAGTATAGGTAGGGGGAATAAAAAATGGCGGCTGTTTCAAAGCGATAAAAAAAATTAATTTTTCATTCGGAGCTCTATATCTCAAAAAGTAGGAACAACACAAGAAAACCTAAGAGAACGTCATTTAAAGAAGAACAAATTTGATAAAATACGAGCCCTAATAGAGTTATTTACGTTGAATAGTTTTCGAGATATAGCTTTTTAAAAAGCAACATTTCATAAAAATGTTGTATGAGACGTACTGAAAGATCAGTAGTTAGTGAATTTATTTCGAAAAATTTATATCTCAAAAACCATTTGACATACAGATGTCTATTAGCACTCAAATTAAAGCTAGTTTAATGAGCTATAAAGTATTTTATAATGTTTATCTTCGTTGGAGTAATAGTTTACATGAAATTTGCTAAAATAAATTGATTAGTAGTTCGGACAACATTTCATTTGCCAAATTTATACTCATATGTAAATATCATAAAAACTACTACCTCTACGAAGATAAGTGTCATAAACTACTTTATAGTAAGTTAAATTCCCTTTATTTTGAGTGTTGGCAGACATATGTACGTCTTATGAATTTTTATTCCTACTACCTATACTTGGCAGACTCATGAGTTTTAACTAGTAATTATACATAGTTTTCATTAAAGTAATCAAAAATTGGGGTGAGATAACTGCCTTTTTTTCTTCCCAGCTTTGAAGAGCAATCAGTTTTGACAAAAATACTAAGTTGAGGCAAGACCTATATAGGTCTTGAAATAACGAATAAAACAAAATATTTGGTGAGGAGCAGATGCCTGTAATTTAATTAGTTATATGAGAAAATATAATTTCAGCAGGTATAGAGGATTAAATATTCTGTTTCTACGGGAGCGGTTCCCAAACCTTTTTCGCCACGTAACCCTTTTTGGGCTACACAAATTTCAAGCCACCCTTCTTTTGTAAACAAAAATTTGTAGAACTCTTGTTGAACTAAAAAAATGTTGTCACAATTATCCTTAGAGCGGTAGAGTTAGTATGAGAATAATAAAAAGCGTGTGTAAAGTACATTTTGGAATGAACTGTACATTTGCTATTTTAATATTATTTTTTTCAGATTCCTCCCGCATCGAATCCTTAAAATCCAAAATCTTACTTAAAATCATTGATAATAAGGAGTATCAACTTCCCATTCACTACAAAAAATTAGTATACACTACGATAATCAGACCAACTTGGACATATGGAATTGAGCTCTGGGGCTCCACCAAACCATCAAATTCCTCCCGCATCGAATCCTTACAATCCAAAATTTTACTTAAAATCATTGATACTTCTTATTACGTTACAAATAAACTCATTCAAAAAGACCTTAACCATTCCCCCATTCGTTGCAGATTTGGCCCAAAACAGATATGCGTCTTTTCGTTTCAAACTCCTAACCGATCCTAACCCATTAGTTCTTAATCTCTCATCGTTAACAATCCCTGATAATCCTACGATCTGAAAATAAGGTGGCCACGGGCCCTACTAATTTAAATTAATGCTTGAAGTACCACCAATGGGTGGTTCATTCCCAAGATTTATCGAGTGTTTGAAACATTCATCCAATTTACTTATTGTATTTATTATTTTGAACAGTTGTATATTACATTAAATACATTTTTAAAAAATGATTAATTTTTAGAGTACTACCAATGGGTATTTTCTCTACACGCCTGTATCACTCCATTTTTATATTAAATCAAATTTACTTAATGTGTTTTTATGTAAATATTGTAAATTACAATAAATGAATACAAAAAAAAAAGAATTAATTTTTTTGTAAATGCGGCACCCATTTGAGAACTATAACAAATGAAATTAATGAGAAAATAAAATTTTAGATGTTTAAGGCGGGAAATATTCGTTATTTTTCAATTTTATAATTGAATATTTCTTACTATTTACGGATGGGAAACGTGTTCTCTTTATATAGGTGAGGAACAGCACCTAATAAGGGCTACTGAAAATATATGAAAAATATAAAGTATTGCGTAAAATATTTGGCCCGAAAAAGGATAAATAATATTAATTACATAAAATATAAATAAAGTAATATTTCGTATTCAGAATCTTTGAAATTGAAAATTTATAAAAATATAAAATCAAATGTGTATTGGCTGTGGAAATAAAAACCACTAAAAGGACAGGTCAGAGGTAGGAAGTATCACCTATTCATTAACACAAACTAAGCCTGTATTTAGTAGCTAGACAAGTTTTTGTAAAACGGACTTTTGGTTGCCTGTTAGCTCCAATTAACGCGACACCTCCATTTCTGTTTGTTCGGGCCTGTCCACAATACGGGGGGGGGGGGGATTGTTTGTCCTCTTGATTACATTTATTCAAATTTTGACGCCTACAAAGTCTTAAAAATACATTTATCTACCTTTAAACGTATTTTTAAAACCTTTTTCACGCAAAACAATAAATAAATTATTGAAATACATAACATTTTAGATATACTTGAAAAATACAATTTATTTTAGATTCAGTTTTCGACGAATATAGTATTTTACTTTTTTATTGGAAAAAATAAAATAAATACATAATGGTGTTTCTCTTTAATCTACAAAGAAGAATTTACAATACACACGCAATGTATAATTAACACATTGTATACTGATTAAAAAACTAATATTCTTTCATATCACTTTAGTGATAAAGCATATCTATTAGGTTAAAAGGAAATGGAGATATATATTTTTTTATAATGATTAAAGTCATTATTTATGTATTTTACTCAAATTAAATATTTTTATGAATGTATAATTTTTAGATGCTCCTTACATTATAAGGTAATATAAATTACATAATAGGGTAACAAGATTAATGATTCGAAGATTCATATATTATTTCTCAATATATTATTAATTATTATATTTTATGTTTAATACTGAGTCCTGTTAAGAATTATTTTTTAGCAATAGTAGGTAATCATTTATAAAGAACACAGAAAAAAAATTTAAAATTCATTAAACTGGGTTAGAAATTTTATATACTTTGAGAATATATATACTATGTTACTTTTTCTATAAATTTATTTTTTATTTATTATTTATTCTAATTAATAATAAAAAAATTGACCGGTTTATTTATGTTAATTAGTCTCTGAAGAAATAGAGTTAGACTTTGCAATATTTTCTCTAATACACGGAATCTTAATCGTGGAGATGCCGCATCAATTAAAATAAAAAAGCAGAGGTTGAATTAGGAAAAATAGTATTATTTATTTTATCTAAAGGATATAATATAATTTGGATAAGAACTGAGTAATTCCACAATAATACAACATTCTATATGTAAATTTATTAAATAAACAAATAAAAGGCAAATCAATAAAATTAAAGTTTTATGAATATCTTTTTACGAAGATATTCAGAAATATGCTAGTTACGAAAAATTCGTGATTCGCAACGAAAGATATACAAACTCGAGATATATTAGCGACAAAAATAATGTATTAATGTATAAGATATGATGATAAAAAATATATTTAAGAGTATATATTCAAATATTGTTTAGGTATAACCGCCTGCTAGTTTTATTAGTACTTACACGTCTATATGAGAATTAGTTATCTTCAAATGAAAAAATCATTCATTACCTGTAACAAAAAAGAAAAATATATATTAGTAAATCAAAAAATTTATTTAAAAAAAATAATAGATTGTAAAATAATTATTTCAGTAAAATACTGAATTCACTGACCGTAATATATATGAAAATTCCCGTGGGTTAGCAACCACTGATAGTATTCGAATATTTTTTATTTATGTTTTCGATAAATTTATATTTTTTATAATATATAAATCCATAACATAAACTTTGATACTAATTAAAAAGTACTTATTCGATAAAAATTAATCTAGCAGAAATTAGAACATTGAATAACATATAACTTATTGTTTTGTTATTATTATTGTTATATTTTCCCCTCTATTTCATGGTCTTTATTTATTCATTTGAATTAATGAATGAAATCATTTTCAATTTAAAACTGTCATTAGATATCAACCAAGGTTTTTTTTTTATTTTTAATTTCACAAAACCAAGACAAGAAAGACTCATAAGTCATTAAGACATAATTAAATATATTTTAAGCGTGTAATTTATCAGAAAAAATTTTTTTTTCTGAAAAGTAATGATTAAATAGTCTTAGCAATCTAAAGTTACAATTAATAATAAAATTTAACTTTATTATCATAACCAAATTCTGCAAATGTACAGCGTTCACATACTAACATACTAGGGATTTTTTTAATTGCGTGAGTAAATCGAAGAAATAAATAATTCTGACTTAAATTTGTTATTTAAATGGTTAATCATGTGCTTAGCTTTCACGAGGAAACCTTATGAACAATATAAAAGTAACAACTTATTTTCATGAAATAATTTACATTTAATAGTCCATAGAAGAAAAGTAAACAGGAAATTCTTCCTTAAAGTAATAGTAATTTTACAAATATAACTGGACAAATAAAACGAAAAATCGGATGTTCATTAAAATATATATATTAAATAAGAATAATGATGCAAGACGGAGGGTTTAATTGTTAAAAACATTTTTTAGTAAGTATTAACTTTCAATTTTTAACCTACGCATTTTCTACAATATTCACTGACCAACAGTTCCTTACAAAATAAAACATTTTTTCGTTCTATAAAAGTTAAATAAAAAGTTTTATCTTATCCCGGGAGATTCTGTTTTCTTTTATTCAGTTACCGCTAACAGTGTGGATTAGTTGGTGATAAGTACCATGATAAGCCTGTGAGAGGGTTTAGTCGAAGGTGTAAAACAGGTAATAAAATTTAGACCCCCACATAAAAACAACGGAACCCAATGAAACACAGAGGGAGCATACTGATTTTTATTTTCTCTGGGATAATTCACAATAGATTTCTAACAGGTAGTTCTATTAGAAACTTAGAAATAAATTAATAAAAAAAAATTAAACCAATTTTATATATGCTTAAAAAAATTCCTTTATATAAATATTTTTTTAAATCTTATATTCTAAAATATAAGAGTTCCTTTATATAAATACTCTTATATTTTAGAATGAAACAACTATAACAGGGGCGGGATATAGAAATTGTCTTTTGGGGAGGGGGTACGAAAAAAAAACTGTTTGTAAGTGCCCTATATTTGATTCAGCTTCCGAAAACTCCTTTCTTCTGATGCACCCTCTCCCGCTCCCCCTACTCATTTTTCGACTTTTGACTGTTTTTTTTTTTTTAACATTGTCTTTAATATTAACTGTTTTATTTCTCTCTTCTATGCGTAATCAACATGAGGAAGCCCCTCACCTCCAAATATTTTCTAGTAGGACCATATATAATGGACAAACTCACAATAGCGAGATATGTATTCCATCGTAACCTTAAAGTACCCCAGGTAGAAAAAGGTCAACTTTATTTATGCAAACCATACGTAAAGCAACCACTAATTTATTGTTTTTTTTTCTGTTTTAGAGGGTCAGAAAAAAAAAAATCAGCTTCCTAATGTTTCGCAGCTATGATGGAATCCTAATGTTTTACCCGAAATTCAAATCACGGTTAACGATATGTCACAAAAAATGATAAGAAAATTGAAAAATTACAAAATTTAGTGAAAATTAGTAAACTTATTTTCCCAAACGGTATTATTCGGTAGAAGGATTCACCAACAAAATAATTTTATTTCTCATAAGTAATAAATTAGTTTAATAGGGAAGATCTTTTCTTATAATTTTTTTTTTTATAAACAAGAAAGCATATTAAAAATAATACTTACAATTGAAGAATAGGTATTTGAGGGCGCTGCCAGGCACATTTTTTCAAAATTAGTTACTGATTTAAAATAGATTACGGAAAGCACTATATTCCTATAAAGTCAGAGATATAGACCTAATCTGCAAAAAGTGGGTTCGAAAAATACCCACAAAGGGATTGGTGTAAAATTCTATGACCATGAGTTCAGGAATAAACAGCAAATGTAAATAAAATGAATGAACTACCAACAATCAAGAAATAGAAATTAATAATAATAATTGTATATAAAAATGTTTGGCTGTATGTGAATTAGAAATAAATGATCTGGATTGAGGTCAAGAAAAACAATTAAAGATATAATTGAAAATATTTCTTAATTGTTTTTATTAACTGCAAGCCCGCACCAATAATAATGATTGTACGATAACTAACTCATTAAAAACACCAAATTATTGTTCACACTAATTTTTTTTTGACAGCATATGAAAGTCCTCTATCCTCCAAAGGTCAATATAACCACTTTTGGAAAATTATAAATAAAAAGTTATTATGGGAACATTACATATAGATATTCCATAATTCAAGCAAAGATGAGTTAGATGTTTATTGAAAATGTTTATTTGTAACAACTTGACGGAAGAAAAATTAGATTTTGAAATAAAATTAAATTTTATTTGTCAAAAAAAAAATCAGAATTGAAATATAGGCTTTCTTGCTCTTGGAGTGAGCGCGTGCCACTCCATCCGTTCATGACTTCAATTATTAAACTGACATAGTGTAAAAAAATAAATATAATTTTATAAATATAATAACTTTCATAAAGAGATTCAATGAAGAAACAAAATTTCCATTTGATAATAAAACCATAAAAAAAAAAGGTAATGTCTTTTAATCAACCATCATTACAAGCATAACGGAAAATTACAAGTACATTTAGCAAATATTAAAGAAAATCAAACATTCGTAATATAAAAATAGGATAAATACCATGGTATTTAAAAAATATTGGAACAGAAGAGCTAAATGATTTTTGAAAAATGAATGTATAAACTTTTTCAAGTAGGATATGAAACTTTTTAGTTATTAGTAACTTATTCAACACCTGTTCCCTGGATCAAGACATAAAATTATGTGTGATGTAAGCTTTATAATTCTAGTGATAGGATCAGATTTAGCTGGGTAATTCGAGGATGTAAGGCGTCAAATTCGAAAATATTAAATACTCCGATAATGGTTTCCCAACAACTGATAACGTCGACGTTTTAAATGCCTTGCAAGGTGTGAAAGGCTCGTTAAACATTTTAATTGACAGGTTTATTATAGAGTAATGGTAGGTTGCGGAAACAGCAGCAGTCTAATTGGCGAGACAAAATACATAATTACACAGAACATACATCGAATGAACTGGTGTTGAAATATGGTGAGATGTCTTACATAAAACCTGTGGAAAAATACCTGCATAAGTTTTTAAACAAAACCAGTAGTTGGTTTTAAGGACTATTAAGTACATTGAGATTGAATTTCTGATATTAACTACATTATAATAGCCTCTATAACAGAAGAACCAAAATTTTCTGAACAATTACAAAAAAAGTAAAAACATCGGATCTTTAGGTTATCTCGATAACAATCATATATTTTAGAAAACAGCTAGTAAACAATGACGATGCAGTTTTTAAAATAAATTAATTAAGACGTGAAGAGAAGAGCAAAAATATGTATTTATTTATTTAATATTACATATTGATATCACTCAACAATCTAATTACGGGATCTGCTACAATAATAAAGCAGCTCCATTTCTCAAAATTTTAGTAAATTAAAAAAGGCATCTGTAATCCGTTCTCCTTTTCTTAGAGTGCCACAACACGACAGTTATAACTATTTTTTTGTTCATATCATAGGTCAATATAATTTATTTATTGATTTAGAAATTGGTCATACACACTATAAAATATATTAATCAGTTCAGAAAATAAAAATGTGAGAAAATCGCTTCAGTCTTCTTAATCCACCCAATCAAAAATAAAAAAATAAAGAACAAACAAATATAAACAGAACGTATTTAAAAAAAATTCTTTAATTAATTAATTAAAAATTATTTAAGCTCCTTTAGTTATTTATAAAATTCTTCAATGTTTAGTATTTATACATAACATTCTATTGCTAGCAATAAGAAATGTTTTATTTTTTCAGATAAACAAAATTCAAAATATTTAACGGGAGGTTTTTGTAAAATTCGGCATTTAAGCCATGTTAGTCTATTTCAACAAAAATAGTGGATAAAGCCTATCTGATATTAAAGACCATTTAATTGCTCATTGACTAACTGAGGTTAATAAAAATCGCTAGAGCTGTTTTGGAGAAAATAAAAAAAAAAATGTGAAAAATGGTTTCTGAAAAACATTTCCTGCCTCAGGGATGTATAAATGAATAAACACACCTTAAACATGTAGTTTAAAGTTCGTACAGCTTTTCGTTTTTGATTGAAGTGCATATCCTAAAATATACGTTCTGAAAGCAGAAAGAAACTCAACGATATTGCTAGAGCTGGTTGGTCGTAATGATTTAATGATGTAATGATCTAACCTTGCCTTACCATTTAAGTATGATACTTCTTCCGAAACTGCTACTGACGTATCGACAAATGGAAAGTGTAAATAGTATCGGGTGCTGAAGGATAATTATTCATAATAGTTTCGTTACTGACGCTGATTTACTTAATTTTTATCAACCGATGACTAAAAGAAAACCACAGTCCCGAAAATAGCGTTAGTACAGTATTGTGAGCAAAATATTACATTCCATAGACGCGGTATGTCAAATGAAAAGTATCAACACTGCTATCAGAAGTACAGGAAAAGATGTATCAATGTCACCGATAAATCGAATTGAATGTATTGATACTATTATCATAAACATTGGAATGAAAGTGTCGATGTCGAAGAAAGACAGAAGAACTGAAACGTCCCTAGTTGTGATGCCCGTCGCGAGATGACTGTTGAATAAAGTACTACCTACTCCGTAACCTAAGGTTTATCTCGCCGACGTTTAGTCCCCAACACACATTATTGTATTAGATATGAATATTAAAATAATTTAGTACCAAATTAAATACAAATATCAAATGTTAAAATTAAAAACATAATTAAAATTATACTGTAGAAAAAAAAATTATTATTATTATGTCTCCTTCCTTCAAGTGGCTGAAAAAATCAAAAAAAAATCCAAAATTTAAAAATCGATAAAACTTTGGAACCTTTAATGGAATCTCCCCAGTAACTATCGGGAAAAGAAGAAATGAAAGTTCACCGAAAAGAGAGAGTTTTAAGCATAAAGTGAAGGTGATTTGAGATGGCTGCTGAAAAATATTCTGATGCTTTCTGCCTAAAAGTGAAAGGCACTATGAAAAATATATGAAGGTCATACCAAGTTTTCTTTTTAAATAACCACATATGTTGCTAGTCTTGAGAATTGTCAGTGGTATATACACAGTGCATATATTTTAAACCGACTATTAGTTTATAATGTATCTTTAATAGTTTATGAGAAAAGTCAGAAGGTCCAACTGAGGAACTTCTTCAATTCTTGTTTGAACCTCTTTCGAAAAATTGAAAATTTTTCCCAGGATGTTGAAGAAGTGCAATCTATCCAGTTTTGATTAGTACATGCTCGGGCAATGCCTTGTTGAAACCAACCCTTGTTACCTCTCGATTATGGGTTATGTGGGAAATTATCGGCTAGGAGGTTAAAATATTTATCAAAAAAAAAAATATTCCTCAAAGACTTCTCTAACCACAGTATATGTTACGGTCAGCTTCGAGTTACATGGCAATGAATGTATTTTTATTTTTTTTAACGCTAGTAAATTTTCTTAATCTTGTGCAAAAATTCTTTTGTTATTATTAAATCAGGTCTTGCCATATAGAGTTATATTTGTATTTATTTATATTTGTATTTTTTTTCTGTATAAATGAATGAATTCTTAGAACGCTTGTTGCTTATGTTTATTGTCCTTGATTGTAGCAGCTTTTATGATTATTCTTTAATAAAAACTAAAAAGAAATAAAACTAAATATTCAGTCTCCAGTTCATGCATGAATCATTCTTAGAAAGTTGTGAAATTTGCAGTATTTACATGTTCTTGTCTTTTTCTGTGCCGTATCTGAATTTTTTTCAATTGCATTATAACTATATTGCACATGGTTTAATACATTTTTAACATAGTTCTTAAGACCTTCAGCCTGATTTTTTTAAATTTATTACCCAATAACATTAATAAAAAAAAAGGTCTATTTTCGATTGTATCTTAGGTCAATAAATTGATTCATTGAGATACAATCAGTACATTGATACATTCCTTTAAGTAGACAAATTGATGAGAAATTCATTGACAAATTGGAATGGGCATTATATAAAATGGTTGGGAATTTTATTTATATACTTATTTGGACCAGTTTTAATAAACACGAGGAGTTTTCAAAGGGCGATTGACCTGAAGATAAGAGGGCTATAAGGGCTGTGAAGAAGAAGGGCAATAGATCAGTGGGTAGGGGCTCATTATGCAAAGAACCATCCCTCGGAGGGAAACTCATTATGTCCCATTCTATAAAGGAATTTGTTTTCTAACTCTACCTGCTCTCAGCTCTCGGGAGGATTCGGAATTAAAAAAGATTGAATAGTAATAATATATCAAGGGCAAGGTGCCAGGTGGGGAATAGTTTGAAAGGAGGTGATAGAATTTAATTAGATTCCCACAGTTAACATAAGACCATTGAATTTTCAGGTTGTCCATTTTAGTTCAATCTGAATATTAGTCGTATTTGTTTTTTTAAATAACAAACTTTTGCATTGTATCGAATTCATTGGAAGGGGGGAAGGGCGAGTAGAGTACATTTATGTCCGTTTAATAACCTCTATAACAAGGTTTTTTTGAATGAAATATAATTATACTTCCTTGTAACTAATAAAATTAGAAAATGTTTTTATTAGTTAATGTTCGATTTTGTAGAAACAAGAACGATATTTCGGATTTTAAGGGACCTATGCACATGACTGGATAAATTGTTTTATTCGTATTTAAAGTTGATAAAATTTGACTCTACAATATTTACGATTATAATTTTCCAACATACTTAGAGTCCTTAAAAATTAAAATGTCCTCCAAAAATTAGGAACTGTCTCTAATTTTGTAATATCTCCTTACAAGTATCTATCAAGGATAATAGTAATGCAGAATGAATTTAAAGAAAATGTAATTAAGTTTTATTTCAGCCTATAAGAGAATATTTTGGCTCAATGGTTCAAGTTATTGTGTATTTATTCAATTTTGATTAAATTGTACTAAAAATAATAAAATTCGGGAGTATTGCGTATAGGAAGAATTTATTTATGTTATATATAATTTAATAATTGCAACTTTAACTTTTCTACGTTTTTAGTTGACACTCATTTTTAAGACTGTTAAGATCCTACAAATTTAATTATAGGCTGAAAAGTTACTTAAATAAATTTACTTCAAGTTAATTATACTTACCTGTTCTCATTTAACAAATTTGTTAACTAAATTTCATAAGCTTTTAATTTTGAGAGAAGAAAAATTAAACTGATGTCAGGTGGAAGACTGAGGTTCTATGGACACATGATGAGGATGATACCTGAAAGACTAAGCCATACAATTTTTCAACGAATCCAATGTCACATAAATTCAACAGGATATTTCAAGCACGTTAAGGATTATATGGAACAAGTGGGGCTGTCAAACCGGGATTGTTTAGACAGATATGAGTATAGAAGGACGTTCAAGGGAGTGAAGGTTCTTGTGAGAAAGAAGCGCTCCAGAAAGGGTCTTGCGTGGTCTGGGGAGAGGAAAGGTAGACACGCAGAGCTCATGAGGGACACATTGGAGCAGAGGAAACAGATGAAGGAAAAGTATTAGAGTTATGATATGCGCGTCTTCAAGGCATTTTCGTGAGGGGGAAAAAAGGGCAAAAAATAACCTATAAGGTCGGGTATATGGTTTTGTAATCATTTAGTAAATATAAAAAAAAGTGCGAAGAGTCCGCCAAAAAGTCAAAATATAATTCTACTTACTTCAAAAGCTAAAAAACAGCATATGATGATTTTGATTATTGTTCAATGTATAGAAACTAAATTTAACTGTTAAATGTAAAGACAATTTTTGTCCTACTTAATTTTACAGTGTTTGCGGCTTTAGCGCACTTGCTCGGTCTCCACTGGCTCACTACCAATGATGCGAGAGGGATGCGCTGGGATCTTTTGAGCTCTGCTCTACTCCTCGGATCGAATGTGTAAATATTGTATACAACAGTGTAAATGTGACAAGAGATTATATTATTTATTTATATATTTATTTATTATCATTATGTTATTTTATTTATTTTATTCATGCACATAATTTGATTATGTTCATTTTCTTTATCCATCTGTTTGTATATATTTTAAGAGAGATATTTTTTTCATTCATTTATTTATTTTTATTCTTATTTTATTTTATTTTAGTATGAATGTGATTATTCATCACTATTACCTATTCTCCACAACTGTGTGGCAGATTGTAATATCTATCAATAAATAAAAAGTATTTAAAAAAAATTACTGATTAGTAGTTTTCGGCTGATTTACTTTCCAGCGTTATTGTCCGCCTGTACCGAATGAACTGATACGGCATACATCCGCAGCTAGCAACTTTAGCAATCCACTGGATTTATCACGGTATTTTACAAGAGCTCTTAAATAGATTAATTTCCTCCTGGAGATAATGGGCCAACTTGCCCCAGGAAACATCCACTGTAATACAACATTAAGGGTTTGATCTCGCTAAGTTAGTTTTAAAGATGGACGATCGCCGAACTTAGTTTTCCCTTAGCTTTTACAGGTGAGTTAAATGCCTTGGAAGATTACGGTATCAGCAAAGGTTGATATAGAAAAGAGCCCCTCGGAAAATTTGTAGCTAAAATAAAATTGTATTAAGGTTATCAAGTGAGAGGTTAACCGCATATTTTCAACAAATAGCAGGCTAAAATGTATTTCAACTACCTGGTTACATTTTATGGAGAAAGTTGACAGGGGTCATTTTTCATTATTTTTATTAATGTGCCAAATTTTCAGCCTGAAGATCTGGGGCATCATCTGGGCAAATTGCATTCTATGAAGATGGTCAGTGAATATTAAATAGCATTCTGTGAACTTGCCCTGTTTAGTTCGTCCTGATATGACTAAGATGATTGGGCTGAAACGTTAAAGTATGAAATAAAAACAATAAAACATGACTAAGGCCCGATTTTTTTCTCCATAATACACTAAATAGTCAATCACCACCTAACTTCATTCAGTTAATCTATGATTTATGGGTGTTTACAACCTAATATTTAGGAAACTCCAAGAAAATAAATGAAATATAACGGAATGTATCTGTTTTGAAAATGAGAAAAAAAAATAGATAATTATTCCATATTAGTTACCAGAAAAAAAATAAATGAATTACTTTTTGTATTTTTGTTGCCATTTTATTTATTTATTTTTTAAATGTGATGTTACTAATTTTCATTCAAAAAATATGTAAATATATTTATAAACATTAATTGATCTTTCTTGTTCATTATCTTGGTTTTGTTTTTTGTTCATTTCATTTTTTTTTCTTTTGATCCGACTATTATTCAATGTCTTATTTTGTTCAATCCATCTGCAATCATAATTGCTTCATTTTATCTCTTTATTGTGTTGTTATTAGAATATATCTTATGATTATTTAACATAGGATGTTTCTAATTTTCATTTAAAACTTGTAAATATGTTTATAAACATTAATTGCTCTTTCTTATTCATCATCTTTGTTTTTGTTTTTTTTCCAATTATTTTTTTTTCGTTTAATACAGACTTATTCAATGTCTTATTTTGCTCAATCCATCTGCTAATCATAATTGCTTCATTTTATCTCTTTATTTTATCATTATTGGAATATATCTTATGACTTATGATTGGATTAATTATAGATTTTTTTTTTGCCTTTTTAATTTTTTTTCAAGATAGGATGTTTTTAATTTTCCTTCAAAACTTATAAATATGTTTATAAACATGAATTGCTCTTTCTTTTTCATCATCTTTTTTTTTTCATTTAATACATACTATTATTCAATGTCTTATTTTGTTCAATCCATCTGATAACTATCATTAATTCATTTTTTCTCTGTATTGTATTATTATTAAAATATATCCTATGATATATGATAGGATTAATTAAGGATTTGTTTTTACTTTTTATTTTTTTTTAACATAGGATGTTTCTAATTTTCATTCAAACCTTGTAAATATATTATTTTCTTTAGTTCATTTTTACTTTTTACTTAAGTACATAATCAACAATTATTGTTCAGTGAAAAAAATGTTAAATGGCTTAACTTTTTTGAAATTAAAATCGTAAATAGAATAATTTTCTAGAGAATAATAATTATCTAATAATAGTTGTTATTTTGTCATCGCATCGCCATAATTTATTCTATTTCCCGCTATTATAAATTTCACCGATACGCGTTTTAAGAAAATATCTGTATTGCTAATTTAATGAATATTAAATAGGCACTGGATACTGAATGGACGTAGGAAGTCGTTAGCATACGTTCATCTCGATGAGTATCAGGTGGCGATCAGCGCGAGTCAGTGTAGAATATTATCTCCTTCCATTAAATGATAAATTGCTTACTCTGGTTTACAAGTATCTCCTATCTATGGACTGTCTTAGACAAGGTTTGCATGAAGATGTGCATTTCTGTAAATAAAACAGAAACAATAGGTATAACTGTACGACGATAGGTGTAACTGGACGAGTACCTTTTTAATTATTTTTTTGGTAAAAGGTAAAAGACCAAAATTGATAAACTGCTCGAGTAACTACCTGAGGAATGCTTATGAGATTTCATATATATATATCAGGTACAGTGCCTAAAAATATATTTTTTTTTAGGACAAACGACAAACCGTTATGACCGGAAACCATTTCCTTAATTTAAACATTTGTATTTTTGCGATTCAAATAGCGGAGGACTTACACAATAGCCGGTGTCTTCTGGACGCTGGATTCCAAACCAAGTGGTCTGGCTGGTTGGCATATATGGATGCGAAACTGGAGACCTTGCGTCATATAGGCTGGGATGCTTGCAGAATTACAGATACCGCGAAGAGCTTGCAGCTACAATCTTCTACAGATGCGGAATTCTTCAGGTCAAATGATCGAGAAATAGAAATATTCAAAATACACCACCGAATATATAGTTTCCTTTTCAAATTACATTAAATACCGAATTGAAACCGATCGAATCCACTTATCACGGGTAAGGCTGTGTGTAAAAAGAAATCCAGGATATGCGCCCATAAGAACAAATTTGACTATACAAAATAGTATGGTGAAGAAACTACGACGTTTTTGTACTTGAAACTCTAGAAAACATACAAACAAAATATCACATCCCTTCAAAAGTGGAAAAAGCTGAAAACAATAAATAAAGTAGATTTCCAATATCAACTTCATACCTCATTTTGACCATAACGTAATGCATTGTGTATCTAGTCAAATTAAATTGGAAGTTAACCTAGATTAACCTAAATTTGTAAACTAATTTCTGTTAACAGATTTTATTCTAAAACCGTTTACTAATGGCGATGGTAAAAAGTTTACTACTAATTAAGGATACGTAAGAAAATTTCAAAATGGCCGAAGTCCATTTTAGATTCATGGTCAGCAACTCTCTTTTAACTATGTATATTTGTCAAATTTTGTGGATTGCATTGCACAAATTTAGGTAAGTAATAAGTATGTGTATGAATACATATTACATCTTAGATTTTAAAGTAAACCTATTTTAACCCCACTGGGGTTTCGATGTTAGGTGTAGTGCATTTGTTTTTCCTAGCCATTCATTTGCAAGAATAGAATTCCAATTTCCCCTTATTAATGAGTTTATTATGTTCAGAATTAAAATTTTTACCTATTTAAAGTTTCAACTATTGTTTTTTGTTTCTGTACATTCCTATGAAATTTATATTTTTCGGAACACTATATTTTTTAGGTAATTAACATTTTCTGTTAGAAAAGAATTAATTTTACCTGGTCTAAACAACGCCAACAATTGAAATTTCTTTTAATTTGGAAATTCAGGAATTTTAATTACTGGAAGTAGGTTCAATTCTATTTCAACAGTGCAACATCGGAAGATTATTTTATTGTACATAAAGTAAAGACTATCGCTTAGTTTTTATTCAGTTTTTTATTTTCTACCTTGAAAACTACATACAGTGCAAAAAACTATCTCGGAAAATATAAACGATCTGAATTCAATTTCGCAAGTTATGAGAACAGTACCTATTATCAGATTATTTATTCATTCAAATATCGCAAACGTAAAGATAATCATCTAAAAAATTATAGTCTCAAAGTATCCTAAAAATATTCCAAAATATGTCTGCGTGATTAAAATACTTTTTCGACGTATACCACTATTTATTTAACGCTAGAAACAAAGATAATTGGACCAAATAACCCTCCTTTCTGACCTGACCGTTTAAATTACAATCTACTCTTTTCTCCGCATTTTTCTATAAAAAGTTGTATGGAAATCTTAATGTGATTTAAGATTATTGATTTATATGATGATATTGATTTATTTATTACTCAGGGTGTCGTCAGAAGTAATAATAAAACAATAAAATTCAAATTGTCGGACTTATATTAATTATACAAACGTACCCTGGCGAACAAATGGATTGTTCCCTAGCTTTTTCTCATTCCCCGTTATTTCATTTGGTCGTGTTCTCTCATTCCACACCTTAAGAATTTACGATCAACCAAGCAATATTTGCATTCATTTCGCATACAACATAAGCAAGAGTTGATACATTACTTATCCGACGATATTTTATGAATGATTTAGCTCCAAGGCGGATTATGGGACTTGTTCTCGCCATAGAGAGCTACAGAGGGAGGGCATGGCCCAACATGGGCATAGTTGTGTATCTTGTGTACTCATATGAGCTTATCGCCTTCTCTGACTCTACATTTAAAATGTTCAGGAGGCAGGATAACTTTAACTGGTGCAATATATCAAAGTCTTAGCTAGTTTTAAGAAAAATAAAACAATGGCCCAGAGAACCCGTGTATCATTTGTTTGATTCAAATTTAAATGTATTAAAAATGCAAATAGGAGCAGATAGCAGCTGAAATTTACTCAATTCATTTCACATAAAGAATACTGATCATAATTTGATATTTAATTTATAAAACTAACAATAATACCAATCAATTTTCTATTTGTTTGTACTAATTACTTACCATTATTCCATACATTATTTTTTGGCATAAATTTTATTTATTTTTTGAGCAGATAAATTATTATTGGATTTATGGAGAAAATTATCACCACGAATAATAAATATATAAGTTTTTTATTTTTTCTAAAAACATGTATTTAGGTCATCCTAATGGAATTGTTTTTGATCAGGGAAAGTTGCCTTTGTAGGTTAGTGAATATTTCATCAGGATCTGAGTTAGATGAATGGATGGTGGTATCATCAGCATTGTTGCAAGGAAAGTTTCGGGGTGTATAGAAATATCTCGGGTAAAGAGATCTAGAGGACACGATCCGAAACGCTGCCTTGTGGAATACCGGTCGCAACTAGATAATATTTGAAAAATTCTGCACCAACATTGAACTCTATAAATTTAAAACAAGAGTGAAGGAAAATGTTATGTGACATTTTAAGTAAAATTATTTTCTATTCTTTTTCTACCTAAAATTTGGTTTTAGTTTTCTTAACTTTGAATTGTCTTGGTTTTCAGAAGTAAAAATAGAGTTCTGTGACCCAAAATATGAACAAATAAACATTCAATTTAATATTTCTCAGATTCATAAGTCATATTTTCATAAACAACTCCATTCAGTCATTAAAAAACTAAATTAAGTGTACCATAATAACAGGAAAAATAAAATTTAGTTTCCATCCTTTTTAAAGGCTATAATAATACACTAAAATATAATAGTAAGTGAGCTAACTACGGTACATAATTACTTTATTATTCAAATTTTGCTGGCAGCGTAAAAATAATATATTGAATTATATAATTTATTATAATAAACTATGTAAAGTTTAAACACTAAACAATATATTACACGGCATATATTATTTAAAATAATAGTTAAAAAATGATTTATTTATTGAAATCATAGAATTATTATTCATTACAGAATCGGAAACGTTTTAATCGATAATGAATCATAACTTTCTTGTTATGCTTAAATTGATTATGAATCACACATCAAAGCATATTTCGACGTTTCAAGGTATTACTTAAATATAGCATCCGTATATATAGAGAAATATTTTTTAAATCCTACTTGAAATAAATACATAAAATGTTATAAAATAATATGTTTATGAATATTTAATAAACCTTCTCTTCTCCGCTGGAATATAAGATTTGCTTTTAATAATTAAATTGGGTGTAAATGTAACTAGAGATTACATTATTTTATCATTATGTTATTTTATTTATTTATTTTTTTCATACACATAGTTTGATTATGTTCATTTTGTTTATCCTTCTGTTTGTATATATTTTAAGAAAGATTTTTTCGTTTCGTTCATTTATTTATTTTATTTTATTTTATTATGAATGTGATCATTCATCACGATTACCTATTGCCCACAACTGTGTGGCAGATTGTAATATCTATCAATAAATAAAAAGTATTTAAAAAAAAATTAAATTAATGAGCCTGTTGAAATATGCTATTATTGTCTGTTTGTAAGTAAATTTACAGAGTTAACCTTGCGCCGATGTTAAGTAAAATCCCCTAATAAAATACTAGTAACATCCAAAATTGAACTAAAATCGTTCGCGTAGATATTAACCAATACCTCCAAGTTCTGGCAGTGTTAGAATATCATACGAATAAAAGGGGATATAAGCAAAGAAATCTAAATCAAGACAGGTCTATCTCCGAGATGGAGTACCACCCAGAGGCCATTATTCAAACATGGACGGAATTGAAAAAGAAAAAAATATATACATATACGATTGTGATGGCATTTCGATATAGCTAATCAACTGGGCTCTATACAACTAGCAAGCTAAAAGCATACCAAGAGCTGAATTAATTAAAGATATATCTGACTCTGGGAGGCATACGTACTTGCCTGGAAATATATCAACGCTAACCTTGTAGAGTTTCAGTAAATAGAATAATGGAACATTGCAGATCATTTTATATTTTATTATAGGATAATCGTGACAGAACATGCTTACCAGAAGTTATTTATTTAATTTTAATATTATTGTTGAACAGATCCGTTACTTAGGACATGGATCCTGAAACGACAGGAAACTGCTCGTCGATTCCGACTATTACAACATTTACTAGACAAACAGTCCAAACATATGGGAATTCGCACTTTAAATTCCATGTAAAGATAAGTGAAAGTAAAAACATAAAATTTAAGACAAATAAATATTCTAAAATATTTGCAATCCATTACAAAAGACTGATCTACATGACTATTATAAGGCCTATTTGGACATACGGAGTTGAGCTATGGGGCTCCACTAAACCATCTAATTCCTCTCAAATCCAATCCTTACAGTCCAAAATCCTTAATGCTCCTTACTTTGTCACAAATCAAATCATTTGGCCAAAACCAGATACCAATCCTCCCATAATAAACTTCCCAACCACCCAAACCAACTCGTTTCTAGCCTGGCTTCTGCTTCACTACCTAATAATCCTCCTAGGCGTCTGGAAAGAAGATGGCCTCAAGATTTTCTCATTTAGAAATGTTTTTGGAGTTCTATCAATGGGTAGATTCTCCACATGTTTTTATCATGTCATAATATCACTTACAGCAAATTTACTTGAGGTGTATATATTTATACAGTTGTAAATATCAATAAATAAATTATTTTAAAAAAAATATATATATTATTGTTACTTCTAATTTGTTTATTTTTATTCAATTGCTGGCCAAGCTATTAGGAGGGTATGACGTTCAGGGGTGTGTTAAAACTTTCTCATTAGTAGGTTTGTGATGATTTTTTGAGCAAATGTCTCAACCGATTTTTAAGTTTGATGGTTCAAATCAAGATTGATCGAAAATTGCTTGTGGCTCTATGCTGGCTAATTTGAGAAAACCTTCATGGAACCCCTATAAAGTAAAGCAAGCCTGTCCGTCTGTATCATTGTAATCCTTCACATAAGAAAAAACTGCATCGAAAGGTTCAAAAACAACTGGTTTAATTAAGCTATGATGATTAGTGGCTGATAATAAGGAGTAATAAGTAGATATAAATTGTGTTTCGTGTTTTTTGGCCAATTTTCCTTAAATTCTAGGTGAATATAAACAATTGCTAACTTACCATAACACCAAAAATAAAACAAGGCAATATTTTTTAAAAAAGGTTCATTAGATATGAAGTTTTGAGTTAATGATTAATGAGTTGAAGAATTTATAAGAAAGAGACCATTTGCTGAAGTAAAGAAGAAAAAAAAAAATTAGAAGCTGAAAATTGCTGAATATTCCTAGCGAAGAAAGATTAGGCGAACCAGAAAGAGGGGTCTCATATTTAATTCTTAGCAAGTTTAAATTTTTTAGAGCGAATTCGATCTGGCAAAACAAGATTGCCCGCTTCTCAAATTATACACACCAATTAAATCGAAAGCACCGCCTTCAGTTCATGAAAAAAATTAAAAAGAAAAGAGTTTCTGCAAGATTAGATTTCTAAAAAAAAGAAAGAAAGAAATAGAAGTGGACAGGAATATAGAAATTATTTATTCCTTTATTCCATTCTATATTTTTATTACTTGATCTAATATGATAACGGAATTACAAAAACTAGATCAGGTTTTAATTGGTTAAATTTTAATTAATATTTCTCTGAACTCACTCTGAAATCGGAAATAATTATAGTTTTTTATTTTATTATGTTTTAAGTTTGTAGCTGCAGTGGAAGTTCAAACTTAAACTTAACAAATAACTAAAACTGACACCTCCTATAGGTTAGTTAATTAAATTAATTAAAAAGCAATCTAAATAAAATATAAATTTATTAAATATAGAAACTTAACAAAACGTATTTTTTTGAATAATAAATTCCTATAAATTAAAATATTTAAAGTCGAAATATTGAAGTAATGGAAATAACATGGTAAATGTTAATTAGATAAAAATAGTAAAATACTAAAAATAATTATGTAAATGCACCCATAAAGAAGTTTCTAATGATTATTATCTTTTGTTGCAATTTCCATAATATAATATATATATATTTACAAAACGTTGATTTCTCATTATTTGGAAAAACAATTGGTTTTTGATGAACTATATCTCAGAAACTAGTAAATGTCTATTAGCACCGAAATTTAAGTAATGAAGTAATTTTTAATATTTATCTTTGTTCGTCGAAGTTTACCATGATATTTACCAAAACAAATTCTCAAAAACTGTATCTCGAGAACTATTGAACATAATGAGATCTATGCGGGCTCAAATTTGAGAAAATTTATTCAACTTTAAAAAAGATTTTATTAATTTTTATAGTGCGTAATATAGCTTCAATGATATTAAGTACTCAGTGAAAAATAGCCTAAAATATTTTAGGCTTTTCGGCCAGTATTTTTTACTTAATCTTATTTTTCTAGCCCATAATCTTTTTTAACATTAACTTTTGTGTAGATTGATATCACTAATAAAAATAAGAAAACTTGTTTTTTTTAATTTTTGAAAAAACAAACAAAAAGATGGCCATCTTCTTGATGGAACCCAAAAACCCATTTTGCACGTTTAGATTGTACTATACTTTCAGCAGGTCAAAGAGATAGCAATATGGAACAAAGCAATTAAAAAGTTTTGTAGGAATTAATTTCACCCAGCAAAATCTCCTCAACAAATAAAACTATACTATATTATACTGTTGTATGCACCTTCAATTGTTACAAATATTATACCGCAAGTTAGTGAGGACATCTTTTCTTTTAGAAACTTATTATATGATTAAATATATTATTGTTATTGAGATTATATATTGTTGGGTTAGAATGAAATCCTTTTAGATCCTTTTTTTAAAATTGGAAGTTTTTGATTTAGATTAAATATTTCTCAATTTGAACAATTTATATAGATCAAAACAACCAAATTTAAAAATTTATATTAAAATTAGTTATTAGTAACTGTTAAAGTATCCATTCACTTATAACAGAAAGAAAGGAAGAGTAGCTAACTAACTGATTTTATCTTTAGAAAAATAAAGCCCTTTTTCCATTTTTATGGTCAACAGTTTTCCCTGTCTTTTTTATGACGACCATCTCGAAGTAATAGCATTTTTATTATAGGTCCATTCTCTTGAGTTCGAGTGAGAACTTCTTCAAATAAATGTCGCAAAGCAATAAAACAGTCAAGTGCCTCTTTACTGTCATAGTATGTTTGGATCAATATATTAAACTGTAATAACAAGAGCACCTGATTGTGTTCTCAATAAAAATCATATGTTAAGCCAAAAAACAAATTCAACAAAAAGCTATAAATGTATAAAGACGACAATAATATAGTTGTTCAGCAAACAAATTATCAAAATAATGACAATAGTAATAAGTAAAAAATTAAAATTTAACTGTCATCAATAGGACACAAGATCCGATTAAATGTAAGATGTAAAAATACGCATACGCAATACAAACTATTATATAATAATTCGTTATAAAGAAAATATTTCATATTCTATTCTATAATAATTCATTACAAATCATTTAAATAAATTGTTTTACTGTATTAAATTAGATTAATCGAATTTCGGAATTCCGTTATAATAATTTAGGAGTTTCAGGAAAATTAGCATGGCTAGAACCGTGATTTAATTGATTTCAAGTACTTCTTTGTAAGTAACATCAATACGTCTAAAGTGTTATAATAATGTAATACCAACTTAAA